>NC_030853.1:3867641-3885973 GCF_000208745.1 Theobroma cacao
GAGCCCTCCCATCATATTGGTGGGACTCGGGGACATCTTTTCACCTAAGGAACTTTTCGAGAAATACCCGCTTTCACAAGATCCTCGGAAGATCCCATAATCGGGGCTTAAACTTGAAAACAGAAATATTTATATGCAATGATATGCAAGATGCAACATACATATATGCTATGCTAATGCAATTATATATTTTATTTATTATTATTATTTTTGTTTTATTATATATTTTATTATCCTATTTCCTATTCTTATTTCTTATCACTATTATTATTATTTTTATACTTTACATTTTTTATAGTTTGTGCCACTTGATATTTAATGCTTAATTTTAAATTAGTTATTAATTTATTTATTTACTTATTTAATGTCATATATATTGTATTTTCGCAAATTAATTATTTATTATATATTTGAATTGTTATCACTTCATCATCATTTTATTACTTATTATTTATTTTTATCAAGTAATTTTATCAAGTAATAATTTTTGTGGTATGATCAGGCTCTTTATTTATTAAGGATTTCGGGATCTTAAAAATCGAGGCCTTCCCATCATACTGGTGGAGCCTTGGTTTGAATTCCGAGCCTAGGGAACATAAACTCGAGATTGCGACTTCTCGCATCTCGATCGATTATCCCATCATCAGCATGT
Source organism: Theobroma cacao (assembly GCF_000208745.1). NCBI lineage: Eukaryota > Viridiplantae > Streptophyta > Magnoliopsida > Malvales > Malvaceae > Theobroma > Theobroma cacao. The sequence continues at coordinate 3,868,294 of NC_030853.1, forward strand.
TATACTTATAGCTAACATTATAGTATTTTGTATTTATCTTATTATTCATTATCTTTTTTTTATTAAAGAGTTAATTATTTTTTAGATTGATTCCCATATCTATTTTATCATAATTATTTTGATACTTAACATAATATATTTATTTATATTTATTTACATTTATTCATCTATCTCTATTCACTATATATATATATTTTAATGTACATAAATATTTCCCATGCTCTTTTATATATTTTATTTAAGAATACCTCACTAATAGCCTAATAATTTTCAATTTCACTTACTTATTCTATATGTATCTCTTTAACTTACTATTTATTTCATTCACTTATATATATTTATTTAGCAATCTATTTTTATGTTTTGCATATTTACTTCTCTCACCCTTGCTAAACATTCTCCTACCTTTAAATTTTTTTATTAGCTATATGTATATATTTTTATTTTTATATTGTATTTTTATATATAGATTTATATCTCTCTATGTGTATTATCTTCTTTGTCCTAAAAATAGTATCTAAAAGATTTTTGAACCTTATGCTAAAGTAAACCAATCCTAATCTTGAAAGACATTCTTCAAAAATTTCTAGGGGATTGTATTAAAATATTTTCAGATTAATCATATGAATCTTAAATTGAATTTTATAGATTAAATCCAAACAAATCAAACCATAATAACCTAAGCAATAAAATCATTATGAATCAATTAGGCAAAGGAGTGAAGCTTTCCTTACCTGATCCCACTAAATTAGTTCAATCTGGAGCACCAAACGACGTCGTACGGCTTAGGGGAGATGGACTTCCTTTTCTTATTTTTCTCTCTCACTTTCAACTTTCTTTCTTCTCTCTATGCCGGCGGTACCTTCTCTTTTTCTTTAAAAATGCTGCCTTTCTCTTCTCTTCTCAAATCATTACCCACCGGCGGCTAACACTCCAGCTACTACTCCTCTCACCGGCGGCAAACCCTCCCAAGCTGTTACTCCTCTCTCCGGCAGCAAACCTCCAAGCTTTCACTCCTCCTACCGGCAGCAAACACTCCAGATTTCAGTCTTCCTACCGGCGGCCAACCTCCAAGCTGTTGCTCCTCTCTAAACGGCGGCAAACCTCCAAGCTGTTGCTCCTCCTACCGGCGGCAAACCAACCCAGATTTCACTCCTCCTACCGGCAGCAAACACTCCTCCCCTCTTTCTCTATTTTTTCTTCTGCCCAGCTCTCCTTGCCGGCAGCAGAACGACTCTCCCTCATTCTCTATTTTTCTGCTCCTTGGTTGCTCTCCATTGTTTAGAAAAGCTCCCCCCCCTGCTGCAGGTTCTCCCCCCTCCCATTTATACCCGATTTCTGGGCTTTGGAGGGGGCGCTCCACTACCCTGCCAGACGCGAAAAATTCGCGTCTGGCAGGTGAGAGAGGTGCCTGGCAGGGTGCGTCCGCACCCTGCCAGTCATACCTCTCTCATTTTTTCCTTCTTTCATTTTTTTCATTTTTCATTATATTTTTCACTCTGTTTTTTTTATTTGTAATTTTGTGTCTACAATAACGCATCAAGCTTTTTCGAGTGAAGACACACAAACAACTGTACGCATCAAAGTAACTAATTGCTCTACGATTTAACTTTGCGCTGGCTTTCGTGGAAAAGAAGACAAACGTAAAGGAAATTCCTTAGGCAGAAAGGAACGGGTGAAAAATTTTGAATATATGGATCGGGTCACATGAATCCAAACTCATTACCACATTCACATCAGCCTATATTTAATTCTTCATTCGAGTTCACTTAAAGTCCTATTCATAATAAGATTACGAGTTGTATGATACAAATAGGTATATATATTTGTGAAAATTAATGTTCAAATTATGTAATTAATTTTTGTATTTTATCAAAATTATGAATTTAATTTTTAAATAATAATCTGTAAAAATTCAATCTTTGAATTTTTCAAAACTGACAATACCATTTCAATTATTAACGATATTAAAATATTTTTATTATTTATATTGATATGATATTTAACTATAATGAAGTGAGATTAATTTCACAATTTCCTTCATAGTTGGATAATAATTACTACACTTAGTTTACAAAAGGAATCAGTTTTCTATCCTTGAATTCTAAATCACTACAAAAAAGGAGCATTTGTTACGTGTAAATTGTAAAAATGTCATATTAGTAACATAATTATATCACATCAATATCACATTATTATTTAAAATTTTTATTTTTATTTAATTAATATCACCTCAATATATTTATTATATATTTTTAAATGTTATGTTATCATAATTAATGCACGTCAATACGAATATATCACTTATAATATAAATAACGAAAGAAGTTTTAATATTATTAAAATAATATTATTAATTTTAAAAAATATAAAAATATAATTTTTATAAATTATTTTATAAAAATTAAATTTACTAATTTGATAGAGCATAAAAGTTAATTATATAATTTGATGAAAATTTGTCAAGTGAGAATCTGGAGTCCTCTTTACTGATTGGAAGTCATCATTGTGCGGTAGCCCTGATGCTTTAAGGGATATAGGACGAGACGTGTGATTGCTTTAGCATCTAACAGTAAGGTACAAGTGATCCATTGGCTCTTAGTAAGTAAACAAAATAATTAGTGATATTGGTAATCGAATGAATGGATCAATTAACTTTAAATAATTAAAGACACTGAAGTAAGCAATGGCTGTGTGTATTCCCACACTCAAAAAGGTGGGCGTCCCACAACAGTGACCTGACTTGGGATCGGCGCACATCAACAATAGGGACCAATACCTTGCGATGAAAGGCAAGTAAATTAATTACCAACTATTTTAACGCAAAGAGTACCAAATACTCACTATTTTCTTCTTCTTCTTTTTGTGTTTGTTCTTATGCTTTATACTTGACAGTGTTGCCTCGAGATGAAGCAGAAGTGAATTGGAATACCACGGAGGAAAACGAATAACCAATTGTGATTGTAATTTCACCTTCTACACCAGCTTCGTTAGAAAATTTAACAGTCCAAGGGTGGTCGAGGCTGCCTTTGGACAATAATATCATTTAGTGCAAAACCAAAAAGGGGAAAAAGGAAGTGGGGCATTGTGAATTTAATGCCCCCGTATCTTGCTTCCACTCCCCAACAAGACAAGGTTGTGGATGTTAAGGCAAGAGGGCAGCAGGAAGGGATGAAAAGCAAGTTAAAGGAAAGAAGAGGGAGAGAGATGGAAGGGAGGAAATGTCACATTCAAAAATGTCGTTTAAGATTAATGGCAGTTTGTCTTTGTCTCGCCGTCCCATCACTAGACTTGTGGTGTTCACAGTACTTGACCGACCGGAGGCCATTTGTCATTTTCCTTCCAAGACAAGATAAGATGTCGTAATTCCGTCTTCATCACCAACTCCTCCTCCATCTTTATCACCTCATTTTCCCAAATTTAAATTGACTTGGGAAGAAGGTAGTATATTCAGCTACAATTACATACATAAATACATTTTGTATGTACATATTTCGATTTAAACATATTTATTCGGCGAAATGCCTTTTTCTTTCATCTATTTGTAAATTTTTTTTTAAATTATGCGATTGTTATTGTTTATAGTCAAAGAAAAACTTTGGATTTATATTGGTACAATGCAAGAAAAAACGCAAGGAATAAAAAGGAGAAAAACCCTTTTAAGTACAAGAGGGCTTAGATGTAGGGATGTAAAAGCTCAATATAAGGCCGATACAGAAAATGTCTAAATCAAAAATAATCTAAACACATTCACGGCTGACATTCAGAACCAAAGGCAATTGCCAGAGTAACAATTTGTTTGGACTAGCTGCACCATGTCCAAATCTAGACACATTCACACAGCCATTAAATTCTCCTTCTAGCCGCCAAGATGTACTGTCCAAACATAGACAACAACTAACCGCTACACAGCCATATTCCCACACGATATATCCGAAGCTTTAGGACCATGATCTTCAGCAAACAGTCAACAACTACCTCATATATGGAAATTAGCATTTGAATAACCCAAACCAGCTCCAGATAAGCATTCAATTTAATTTAGTGAGAATTCTAAATTAAATAATAAGAGATATCCAAAGCAGACATTCAACACAACCAAACTACTCCCCAAAGACTTGCAAAAAATCATTAACTCGACTAACACCCTCCTTAACCAATTTACCAGCTTCAGAATTTCCCTCATGTTTAATACGAGTGATTCTCCATTGAGAAATTTCTTTCTGCAAGTTAGCAATCTGTATCGAAAGCTGCCTAAATCTTCATGGACCTTCATTTGGTTTAATTACCCAATTAATAGCATTAGGCAAATCACTCTCAATCCAAAGATTTATAGAGTGGTGACACAAAACTCTCAAGAACAATTGAAATGCTTCTCTAATAGTTGAAAGTTGAGCCAAACTTGAATTCCCTACACCAATCGATCTTGAAAACTTTAAAACTATTCTGCTTGTATGATCCATCAATAAACCACCAATCCCGAACTTCCTTGGGTTGAGCCATCCAATTCCAGGATAACCCATACCTCTTCCTTCATAGAATCCTTCACTTGCCTTGGAATTGAGATCGAATAAGGCCATCTGAAAATATTTTCAATATCATCTACTGACTTTGGCCATTTTGCTTTACTCCACAATGCAATCCGCAACTTAATTAAGTCATATAGGTAATCTTCATCCCATACTTTATTATTGAAAACAATATCATTTCGAAACAACCATAAGGACCATGTGATTACATAGAAAGCCAAGATCCAACTTTTACGTTTACTACTTCGCCTAGTTCCGATTGGATCGTAGTTAAAATATTTGTCTAAATTGGAGCACTGTAGTAGTATGCATAGACTGAGCATGATGCGGTATTTGGAGCATAGCTTTTATTCTAGAAGTCTAATTGATGTGATTCTTGCGTCATTGGAAAATTAAAAAACAAGGATAAAATTTTTATGTTTACCATTTAGCCCAGATGATATTGAAATGAAAATCGTGTTAGAAAGTGCTCGACTGCTATAGTTCTGCACAAGGCAACAGTGGAGGAAGGCCTCGATCTTGAGTTACTCAAGGCTGTAGCATCAAGGAAGACAAGGTCGCAGCGCTGAGGAGAACAATGCTGCAGCACTGATGAAAGGAAGTGCACCATACATTTTTCTGAGGCTAGAGCATTGTGGAGCTAACAAATCATGGCCACGATGCTATTGTACAAAAATTCAGTGCCGTAGTGTCAAACAATATGGTTGCGGCACCGGATGATTTTTTAAAAACAAAAATTTGATTAGATTTTAGAAATTAGATTACTTGGAGCTTATTTAAGAGACCTTTTTCAGAGGTTTTAAGGGAGAGACATCAAGCAACTACTCTAAAGAAAAGGAGCCAAGAACAAAGTAAGAAAATAAGAGAATTTGAAAGAGAATTGAGATTGCAAAGCTTCAACACTTAGTTTCTTTCTCTACTTTTATGTTTTTGGCTTGGATTCATGGCTAAATTTATTTGGATGTTGTTTTTATTAGTTATAATGAGTTAAATTATCTTTCTAGGATTGTGGTGGATTTCAACATGTAATCTGAATATTTGTTTCGTTTTTATTTACTATGAATGGGTATAGTTTTGCTTATTCAACTTTGTTCTTAATGCTTTTGATTACTTGGTCAACAATTAATTGATTTGTGAATCTAATTGTGACTTAACAAAGAGATTTTAGATTGAACTAAGGTTTGAATAGTGTACGTTCACGTCACTTGGTGATCTGATTTGCGATTTGGGTAGACATACGCCAATTGCCATACATAGCCAAATTAGAACACTAGTTTAATGAACTTTATTTAATTGATTCCTATAGATATATGGTGACCTAATTAAGTTAGGTATTTGGATAAGCATCTCGACGGATACTTGTACATAGCTTTGGATTCTAGGTTGATAGGACCGCCCATGAATGTAAATAATAAGAGAAGCTGGTATCAGATGAAGTATTGAATGAACCCATAATCCTAAGTTTTAGTCTATTACCTTTGTCAAGTAACTGTAATTTCTGTTAGTTAACTTAGTGCTTGTTTTAATTAATTTTTTAAAAATTTTAGTTCCTTAAATAAAATTAATTTATCATAAATTTTAGTACTTAGTAAAGATTTAGGAACAAGTCTTCGTGGAAACAATATTTTACTTCATCACTATATTACTTGTTCAATACGTATGCTTGAGTGTGCAAAATCGACAATAGTCCCTTTGTACTCACTCTTAATATTAATAAAACAATTTTCTTTTATGTGGCTCTAACAATTGCCTATATGACATTTATTATGCCCTATGATTTCGATATTGCATTTCCTTAAACTAATTTTTTACTATTATTAATGTTAAGTTTTTGAGTAGTTGCAAAAATTGAAAATAAATAAGCATATGGTGTTTGTTTAAAGGATTTTTAGAGATAGAGAGCATGCTAATGAGTGCATCTTCTTCTGGTTCTAGTGTAGAGAAACCCAACACTAGAAACCTTAACTGTCTTTTAAGAATTGTTTAAGTGTAGAGTTTAGGGAAAAATTATGAAGGAGAAAAAGGGAAAAATATTTTTTTGATATGAAATATAAACTCAAAGAACAATTATGAGATAAAATATTTTGACGGAGTAAGAAGTTCTTATTCGAGAGTGTATGCTCAAATGAAGTGAGTGCATATTTATAAGTTAATAACTCTTAAAATCCTAATCTTAATCTAATTTAACCTATATCCAAATCTAATTTACATAATCAAATCTAAGAATTCAAATTAGATCTTCTAGTGTTTGGCTTAGTTTGAACTTCTTGAGTTGTAATACAATGGATAGTCACACATATATTCATAACAATTTTGACTAATAATAATAATAGAAAAGACACATGGCAACTTGGATAATTGAGAAAGGAAGTGGGGCAAGAAATGGGGCATTGAATTTGGATTCTAAATTTCTTCCTTTTGTTATCTATTTGCGCCAAGGTAAAGAAGTATAAAAAGTAACAAGAAGTGTTTGGAAAAAGTAAAACAAATTCATTATAGATAAGATCATATCTAAAAATTAATTAAAGAGAGGACAAGTTTTTATGGCATGATATCAAAAATTTTTTTTAATTATTTAAAAAAATTAAATAAGTTTATTTGTTATTATGTTCAATTAAGTTTTGATACTTGTAATTTGAGTCAAATAGGCTCTTAAAACTAACATTGACTATTTGTCATTAATCAAAATTTTGATTATCATTTTATGTAAAGTGGTGGTAACATGACATGTTGATATATAATAATAAATGATGATGTGACATATTGATATGTCATAGTAAATAGTGATATAACATGCTGATATAGTGTGATAATATGATTATGCAATACTTTTCACTTTCAACGTCTTAGTTATATGAATATAAAAATGAAAAGTAACGTTTTAATTAATAATGGTTAGTTAACTTATTAGTTAAAAATTTATTTGATTTAAAATAAAAATATACAGATTTGATCAAACATAATTTTTTTTTTATAAAAATAAACTTAGATTGAATGTAAATAAAAAAATAAAATTTAATTTAGAAGCTTTTCAAAACATTACGTCCTTTATTTTCCACTTCACTACTTATACTTTTCCGAAATGTCAGGTAAACAAAATTAAGATTATTTAATTTTCTCATCACATTTTTCCTTTTACGCCATATAACTGCAGTTAGTTTCATGTTACTCTATTGGACTCCATTTCATTCATTTTAGTTACAATGTAAATTGAAACTCATAATCTTAATGTTTTGCAATAAAGACAAAGGGTGAATTTCCAGTTTGAAGTGAAATTAGGGTAATTATCCTAATTTAAACTCAAAACACATGGAATTCGGAAATCTGCTGCCTGTGCAGACAAGTCGACCGAGGTCTTGGGAACATGGACAATATTAAGCAAGTATAATAACTTTACTTTGAAAAAACCAAATCCATTAGTCCTTCAGTCTTTTATTTTCAGAAACTATATTGTACATTGTTCAACATATTTGCAGTTGCTGTCTTGCTGAGTGACATAACTGGACATCCCAATGGAGATTCCAGCCACAGCTTCAACTCCATGCTAAAATGGAAGGAGTTATGAGCCTGAATGACCTTGGGCAAAGCTAACAAGCTTCAGTTCTGAAGGGACCCTGAAGATACCTCGTACTCTTCTCAGCTGTTCTTTCATGTATTCATTCCTACCCATCTTTAATTTCGGTCTAACCGCAAACTCGTTGTGCTCTTGCACAACTTTCTATTTACAAATCAGCTTGATTTCTTCGGCTAACATAAGGAACAAGGGGCAACTTCTTCCTCATCGAGTTGGCGCTGAGACATGAGACGTTGTTCTAGTATATCTAATGCTTCCTTCATCCATGAGTATTGGCATGCTTTTCTAGCTTTATCAACACTCATCTACACAAAAAAAAAAAAAAAAAGGAATACAGTCAAAACTTTGTCCAACAGATCAATTTTTCTTTTTGGTTAAATTAATTGATTCTAAGCAAAGTTGAGCATACCCATTCTCTTTGACGAACATTCTTCTCTGGCCAGATGTCTAACTGCTCTTGAACAAGTAAAGGGAACATATATCCTTCATAATGGGTGTCATGGGTCTTACTCTTAAAATTCCATTTACCCAATTCATGCTGCAAAAGAAGTAAGCTCCAGTCACTCTATGTAACACAATCAATAGCAACAGAACTTCATTCCTAAAAATAAGCAAACATTAACCTCAACAATGCCTCGTACACCAGCCTCCTCTAAAGTCTCACGAGAAGCTGCCTCCTTCTTGGATTCATCTATTTCCCAACCTCCCTGGAAAGAGTATGTATTGAATTATGTTAATAAGAGGTGAATCGAACTGAAACAATCTACTCATGTTAACTTAGCATGTTACATAATTTGTTCATTTCAATTGTTCAAGTACCTTGGGAAACAGCATTCCTTTGCCTTTCTGTGAACTGATGACAAGGACTTCCAGTTCTTGTTTTTCCTCAACCGAGGAAGTTTTATATCGGTAAGGTATGCATCTGCACCGCAAAAGAAGGCAAAAGGTTCAAGTTCAGCAACCCCCCTGCGGCGGCATATAATTCTGGGCAAACACTACTCAACACCTGATACGCTTGTCAGGTGTGAATCAAATGCAAATCATGCTGCAGAATTTTCCTTTTCCCCCATTTTCTTAAAGAAAACACTAGTAAGGATTAGTTACAAAAGTCAAGAGAACAATGAATGAGATGTTCCATTTTCTTCAATTTTTTCCCATACAGTGTGGGCCATACTCTACGAGAAAAACAGGCATATTGTTGAAGTAGATGGTGGGCATGTCGGCCATGTCGGCCCCATGAAGCTTTCTAAACTATATATGAAGACTTTTATATAATGGTAATATGATAAAACAAAAGAGTTTTGTTTAAGCACTCCTTAATCTTATCACATCAAGGACTTGTTTGGTTTGCTCGATTCGATTGAATAACTCTTGCATCTAGTGGTATTCGGATAGAGTTATTCTAATAGTAAAGAAACAATAAGATTATTACTCTATTTTACTGTTACAAAAAACGAAAGGCCGCTTTACAAAGTCATCAGCTCGTCTTCCTCTCACAAGGTCTGATAGCTGCCTGCAGGAGTTTTATCTCCAAGGGCAATGGATTTAACTATCAAAAAACAAAGGAAAACCTACCTAGTACATGGATTTAATCAAAGAAATGATGGAAACTTGAAAGACTTTGAACTTGTTGAGAGAAAATTAGGAGAGAGAGAGAGAGAGAGAGAGAGAGAGAGAGAGAGAGAGAGAAACCGACCCGACAACTAGGCGACGGCCCTTGCTGTAACGCTGCAAATGTCTTCCTGTTCGAGACACTAAGGGAACCACATTCTCTTGAGGTACCAAGGCCACCATACTTGGCTGTTTTCAGAAACTTGGGATGGTATTTCAAACAGAAACACTCTGAATTATGGAAGGGAAAAGGAACAACGACGTTGTTGCAGAATCCTAAGGGCACCGATCGTTTTTGTGTTAGTGGCTATGGTGTGACTTAAGAACTTGTGAGAGGAAAGGGACACCAGATACGACCCATTTTAATAATGGTGGAGAGAGAGAGAGAGAGACGTCGTGGTTTATAGGGAGCTGAGCCTACGCCTACCTGGCGCCTTGCATGAACCGAAGACGACGTGTCTCTGACGCACCAGCTGAGCTAAGCCTCCCTCCCCTACCGATAGAGATATGGAAGCAGATCAAATTGTTGTAGGAAGGAAAATAGTTCTGACATCAACCTGTACATGGTTGGATTTTCACATCCACCCAACTTGTCTTGAATATTTTTTATTAATATTTATTAAGGATATAAGCGAGTCAAGCTACTCGCAAATTATTTGTTCTGCAACTTTTCAACAATCCAAAATTTTTAATATATGATTAATCAGAATGGTACAAGTATAATAATTAAAGTTTTTGAATTTTTTAAATATTAATTAGATATTTTAATTTTTATTTGATTTTTCAATGTTCAATATCTTATATATACATGTACACATTTGAGATTCCGTTTACTAAGATGCGATCGGACAAGGAATATTAAAATGAAGGCATTTTTTTTTTTGAAAAGCAGAAGGAGATTTCATTGATAATCAGGAAAAATGCCTTCCCCTTTACAAGAGCCATGGCGGACAGCCATAGCAAAACAACAAGACAGCCATAGCAAAACAACAAGACTATTGGTAAGTATGCCCTTATCCCATAAAAGTATACTCTCCCAATACTCCTGTTCAAAAGAAGGTAACCTCTCATCACAACACTAAATATCTTTGTTGAGCTTACAAAAAGAAGCAGCAAAAAACCTGACCTTCCAACCAACATTCAGAACAAAAAAGGACAGAAACATGAGACAGACTCAAAAAACAAAAAGATACAATGCTATACGGTCAGCAAAAAGCTTCCTCCACTCTTTCCAGAGAAACCATCAGCAGAGTCGAAACCGAAATCCTCCATCGTCAAGTTCCCAACACATATCCTTCTGGAAACTGAACTCTCAGAATTGCCTTCATGGTAATGCAATTATGAGGGGACACCGGGATCAACAAGGAATCCTAATCTTCCAGCACAAACAACAACCAAAAGACATCCCAAAACAAGAAGACTAAAATTCAAACCATCCAACAATAGAAAACACACAGGATATCAGCAGCGCAACCATCCAATGGGCCCTTGACAGAGGGATGGAGATTTCATAAAATGAAGGCATTTTAATATACATCTATGTAAATAACATCATTTATAATGTGTTTAGATGAGTATTTTTTATAATAAAATAATTATAAGAGAAAATCAAATTTTAAGTATTAGAATGTGATGAAATAAAAAATAATTACAAAAGAAAAATAATGATATTAGGGATTGAATATGAAAAAAATAAAGAAAAATATACCATATGAGTGTCGTTTGATTTGTAAAAATGTGAACATCAATGTCAATAGTAACATAAAAAGGTAAAAAAACAAAATTAAAACTAAAATTTTGTAATTACAATTCATAGAAATAAACATTGCGTATAATTAGAGTTCATAAAAATAAAAGTTGCATAAAGAAAAGGAAACATATTGATATTGATATCTTATTAAAAAATCAAAAAATTTCACAAATAATAATAATATATGCTTGCATTTACATTTATTGACTTTTCATTTGGATTTTCATTTTTCATGTTTTTTGTTATTCAAAACCAAAAATTAAGTAATAAGTTTTTAGTTAATTTTTTGAAAAATTCATCAGTATTGAATTGTAATATAAAATTTATGTTTCTAGCATCCATTAAGTTCTTGCACTTCCACTTCTTCTACTATGGCTTAGCAAAGTTTTTTTTTTTTTAGTAAATTACATTGATGATCACTAAAGTTTTCAAAAATTTCAATTTAATTATTGAATTTTAATTTTTCGTGACTTGAGTCACTTTAATTTGTAAAATATAATAAATCTAGTTACTTTAACAAATTCTATCTAAACAAGTGAAGAAAAAAGGTGTGATTACCATGTTAACTATCACGTCAACAAAAATTCACATCGTTTTTTCGTTTTCCTCTTCTTCTTTTTCCTTTGTGCCCTTTTCCCTCCTTCAAAAAAGAAAATGAGGAAAAAAAATTATGTGAAGCTTTTTTATGTGGCAGCCTATGTGGTAGGTTAGCAGTCAGGCATTTGTTGTCTCTTGTTTGGATGGAATATGTTAATTAGATTCGGTATATTTTACCAACTCCAATTAAGATTGTGCAACGACTGATGGAAATTGAGGAACCAATCGACGTCGACGATTTTCAACTACAAACATCTTAATTGTGTTAGATAGTTTGTAATTTTGGAAAGCTTATTCAGATGTGACATTCAAGATTACATATAACTCTTAAAATAAGAGAAGTGTTTTTAACAAACATAACTATGGAAAATTGTTCAGTAGATACATTTGTTAAAACACAACAGACAAATCAATAGACACATATGTTGAAATAACAACAGATACAACTTTTCAATGTCTATAAAAGAAATCTACTTCCAAGATAGGTTTCATTTTTCCAAAAGCATTTTGCAATAAGCTTGTTGTATTTTAGAGAGTCCTTGTTTGCAAATCTCCAAAGTAGGCAACAATTGTTTAAATATAGTGTGTTACAACACGCCTCAAGCCTTTTTCTTTTTTTCTTATACTATTTTTCTAAAAATTTTAAATAGTTGTTCTCAATGGAGTCTAATCCAAATTCGAGATTTCAATTCATGAATCAAGAATTTATCAAAATTGACTAGTTTGATGGAACCAATTTCACTCGTTGGAGGGATAAGATGGTGTTTTTGCTCACATCCTTGAAGATTTATCATGTTCTAGATTCAAATATTGTTGCACCTCTAGAACCAACTGATGAAGATTTTGATGCACAAACAACATAAAGGAAAAAACGTGAAGAAGATGAATTGATATGTCATAAACATATCCTAAACACTTTGATTTATCATCTATATGACCTTTAATCTAATCTAAAGACTCCAAAGGAAATTTGGACGGCCTTGGAAACTACCTGCAAGAATAAAAAATAGGGCATTGACAAATTTTTATCCTTAAAATATTTTAAGTTTAGGATAAATGACAATTTACTTATCATCGATTAAGTACATTAGCTATAAGTTTTGGTTTCAAAACTAAAAGACCTTGGGGTTAAAGTTTTGATGTGCTATAAATAGGTGCAATTCTTTCTAAACTACCTCAATCTTAGAATAATTACAGAAATAAGGTTTTGCATTCTGTTGATTCTATATCAATAGAACAATTCATGCGTTAGATGCAAATTAAATATGGAGCATGCGCATGTGATGCACTATTTCAGCCTTCTAATTTTAATGTAAATCCTATGAGTCAAAAATCCAATATTTTGGAAAAAATAAGAACTTTAAGAATTCTATGAAATCCAAGTCATTTGCATTAAAAGTTTTAAGACAAACCTTTAAAAATATAAATTGTTTTCATTGTAGAAAAAAAAGCTATATGATTAGTGAGTGCAAATCAAGGAAGGCAAAAAAGAATTTTGGTTTTAAAAACCCTAAAAAAGTAGATGTAGTAGAAGAGGCTATCAAGGAATTGGTTGCCATGGTTTTTATAATGAATATTGGAATGGTAATAGAATTGAATATGACTGTTGGTTCCAATAAAAGTACAAATTGGTAGCTAGAACCTGGTGTTACAATTCATGTATGTAATGACAAAAAATTGTTCGAGACTTACATGAAAATTAATAAACTAGAAGATATTTTGATGGAAAATCATGTTACAGTCAAAGTTGAAGGAAAAAGGAACTATTGAGTTGAATTTCACTTCTGAATAGAAGTTGATATTACTCAATGTATTTCATGTTCATAAAATTCGAAAAAATTTAGTTTTTGTCCATTTGCTTGCAAAGAAAAAATTTAAAATTGTAATAAAATCTAATAATGTAATAGTAGCCAAGGGTGGCCAATTTATAAGAAAAGGACACTTTTGTGATGGCATGTACAAGTTCAACATTAATGAACTAAATATGATTTTTACTTATATTGTTGAGTCTAATTTTTTATTATGGCATGCTAGACTAGGACATTTAAATTTTGGTTCCATGAAATTTATGTCTAAAAATTGTTATATTGCATGTTGTTAGCTTTTATTCTTGTTTTGAAATGACAAAATTGATTGAACTAAATATGCTTTGAAAATGAATGAAAAGTGTATTTGAATATGAAAAAAGTCCTCAAGGATGTTTTGAAGTTGAGCTTAAAAAGAAAGATATATTGAAATGCTAAGATTGATTGAATATGCTTTGAAAGTGAATGATAATGCTCTTGAACTTAAATTTCTAAGTTTTCCTAAAAATTTCTTGTTTTCAAACTCAATGTACTATCCTAAGAATCGAATTCTCAAAATCAAAAATTTGATTCTTAAATGAGAAGAAAGCAAAATTTATTTCTTTATCACATAAAAATCAATTCTAAAGATGGGAGAAGTCAGTTGTTTGTAAAAAGCATTAGTGAAGATTTGATTCTGAGAAAAAAGAAGTTGGTTCTTGAAGCTATTAGAATTGAGAAGAACAGACACCTTAAAGAGCAATAATCGATTCTAGAAGAACAAAATGCAGAAGGAAAAAATACGAAGAAGAAAGAATCGATTCTCCAAATAGCATATGTCGATTTTGAGTGAAGAATGAACCAAAAAGCACAAGTCTGAAGACAAAGAATTGATTCTACATGGAGAAGATATCGATTCTTGAAGCACCAAAAGTAAGAATCGAAAACTTGGTGACCAAGAAAGAGATGGTACAAATGGACAAGATTAGAATGTCAAAAGTCAAGATGAAATTCAAATTTTGACACCAGTTAATAGTGAAGAACCAACACCTTAAGGCAGAAGAACTGATTTTCTAAAAATACAAAAGTGTCACCTTTGAACTAATTTGTGGAAGAATCGACATCTTAGAAAAGAAAAATCAATTCTTTAGAGACAGAAAGCTTCAGACTTTATGAAGAACCGATAACTCATGATCAAAGAATCAATTTTCTATGTGCAACAAAAATGTGCAAGTTGGTTGGAACATACGAATACTTATTCAAACTTCACTCCAACAAGTAAGAAATCACATGGGCTATAAATATCTACTTTGAGGGCATTAAAAGTGTGATTTTAAGCTATATAGAACAATTTTGAAAAGATTTGGAAGAGCCAAAAAAAGGGAAAACAAGTTGGAGAGCCCAAAACAGAAAATTCCCTTCTTTGAGCAAGAGTAGAAGATCAAGTTCCCTTTTTATCTCTCAGTTAGAGTTTCTTAAGCCTAAACCTCACTTCAGTATTCATTTTTCTTGAGAAAGGTCTCATCTTTCTAAACCTAAACATCCTATTAGCCTTCATAGAGGTTTTGAGCTAGAAATTATTTTGAGAATCCATTGTTGTATTGGTTTTACCTCCAAACAAAAGGTAGACGGGTTTTGCCTGATCCTTTACCTGAAAAAGGTAGTGTGTTGGTTGAAGTTATGCTTGATCTTATGAAAAAGCATGTTGTAAAGGTTACACTTGATCCTGTTAAAAGGTATGTTGTAAATGTTGTACCTGACCCTATTGAAAAGGTAAGTTGATAGTGGATTTGAACTCTTTGTATCATCAAAAGAGAAGACGTAGGCATTGAAAGGCTGAACTTCTATAAGAATATGATGGAGTCCTCTTTACCTTTCTACACTTTGCTTATTTGGTTCATGCTCTGTTTTTGCTATATTTCTGCTGCATTTAAAAGTTTTTCTAAAAAAATGGAAGTTTTAATTCAAAACCAATTCACCCATTTCTTGCTTACTTTACTTTAAGCTTATCTTCTTAACAAATGGTATCAAAGTAAGTTCTCAGGTTTTGCAGGTTTAACAACCTTTGAAAGATCCTGAAGAAAAGTTTAAAGTAAAAAAAATGGCATCTTCAAACTTCATTGGTGAAAGACAATCTATGATGTGACATCTTTTGTTTAAAGGCAAGAACCACCTATTTTAGAGGATGAGGTTTGAAAGTTTTATACAATTTATTAATCTAGATCTTTGGGATATTATTGTTGATGGACCTCATGTTCTTAGTAAAACTATTAATGGTATGAAACATGTTAGGACAATATCTAAATGGGATGACAAGGATAAAAAGTTGATTCTGTTGAATCACAAATCTGTGATAGCTATCTTGTGTGCTCTTAGTGAGAGTGAATTTAATATGGTAGCTATGTGCATTTATGCAAAAGAAATTTAGGATACACTAAAATATTGCTATGAAGGCACAAGTCAAGTAAAGGAATAAAAAATAAGTATGTTCATACTTGTATGATTTATTTAAGATGAAAGATGAAAAGTCTATAAATGAGATGTATGAGAAATTCACCAAGATTATAGGAGGACTAAAATTATTAGGAAAATAATTTCCAAATGCACAATTGGAGAAGAATCCTCCACTATTTACTAGGGTCATGAAGACCTAAAGTGATTGCTATAGAAGAAGCTCATGACTTAAATGCCCTCAAGCTTGATGAGTTACTAGGATCCCTGCTCACATATGAAATGACTTTCAAACACGAAGAAGAAAGGGATGAAGGTTTTAGAGGAGAGACAAGGAAAAAGAGTATTGCTCTTAAAACTACTCAAGAAGATGATGAAAAGAATCTTGAATGTGATGATGAAGAGATAACTTTATTGACTAGAAGGTTTAATATATTTTTGAAAAACAAACAAGGGAGTAAGAGATTTTTCAAGAAAGAAAAACCAAAGAGAGATATAAGGAAAGACATGCCAAAGGACACTCGTGAGATAGGCAACATCATCTGTTGTGAATGTTAAAAGCCTAGTCATATCAAATATGAGTGTTTGAACATTAAAAAGAGATACCCCAAGGACTTTAAGAAGAAAACAATGATTACTACATGGAGTTATAGTGATGAGTCACAAAATAAAGGAGAAAAAGAGGTTGCAAACCTCTGCTATATGGTACTTGATGATCTTATGGATGAAGATGATGTAAAGTCAATTAGACAAGAAGAAAATTTACAGTATCTTGATTCCGAATGTCTGAGTCATAAAATGGTGATATACTTAGACGATTTACAATAATTACAACTCAATCATTGGGTTTAAATGGTAGGAATGAGCAAATGGGTGGATTAGGTGGTTTGGTCCACCATACTTAAGGACCAAATGGACCAATCATTTTTAAAAAACAGACCAAAACTAACCAAATCGACCAAACATAGAATTGGCTTGATTGGTCTGGTTTTGGATTAATGGACCATAACTTTATCACTCTTTTTTTACAAATTATAATATTAAAACTTATAAACTTCATTCATAATTATATATATATATATATGAAATTAATGATATAACTTATATGTTATAATGTTATATATCAAAGTTTGTATAAATAATAACTAATTAAAGACAATATGTTATAAAATCTAAGATGATGACTAATAAACTTATTAAGTGCAATCATATAAATAAAGTTTATTATAAGTTATAGAATGCTTATGTATAAATTAAATATATGTATATATAATATATTACTTTATTATATATATAATTAATGATACAAATTATATGTTAAAATGTTTTATATCAAAGTTTGTATAAATAATAACTAATTATAAACAATATGTTATAAAATCTA
>NC_030853.1:3890196-4007388 GCF_000208745.1 Theobroma cacao
TGGTGGAAAATTACAATTTTGCCCCTGAGGTGGCAAAATTACCATTTTACCCTTATACTCCAAATTATACCGAAATTAAAATTTTTCACTTCTAAACCTCAAATCATACTCCAATAAGTCAAATTATACTCCAATAAGTCAAATGGGGTCAAAAAAAGCTTTTCTAAAATTCCCATTTTGTCCCCAAGTGGCAAATGACCATTTTGCCCCTAGTTAGTGAAAATTCCGATTTGACTCCAAATTGATCCTCAAACTCTAAATTACCATTTTAAGTCATCCATGAACTGTAAAACTCTTAATCTCACCTTAAAATTCCTATTTGATCTAGTTCGAGGATTAAATAAACTTTGTTGTACCTCTAGGTACAATACCGACTTTTGTAAATTTTTCGGGACTCTCCTAGCATGCAATCATGCTATCATCACATGTAAGTCATGAATAGTATTTTATAAGGTCGGGCTTTACACAACGGCTTATGCGCACTCCCACTCGCACATAGCCGGGTCAGCAACGGCTTATGTGCACTCCCATTCACACATAGTTGGGTCAGCAACGGCTTATGTGCATTCCTACTCGCACATAGCCGGGTCCACATCAACATACAAAGAAACACCCAATGCATATCATGCATATTATCATATTTTGATAACACATAACCCATTGTATAGCACATTTTGACAATATAAAATCACTTCACCAAAGGCTTGTTCCCAAGGTACATTTTCAAAGACAAGTTGGATAAAATCATTCACATTCCCCAAAACAAGTTTGAAATGCAAGTCCATTCACTGGCGTTTGTTGAGCCTTTAACCGACTCTAACTTTCTTAATGGTCCAATTGGGACGGTGTGTCTTCGTTGGAACCTATCATCACATTAACATCACAATTATGTTAATTCACATACTTATAGAGTCCAAAAGCTTTCCCTTAGCTTACTTCAAATGGCCATTAAATGGCTATCCATTTTTCACTATCCTATCATTCCAAAGTGAATTAATAATCTCAACTACAAAATATTCACAAATCAAATCTCTAGTCATTCTCAACACTAAAATTTCAACTCAAATTTACTACTCACCTTAATAGCTTTAAAACTTTGAAATGCTTTCCAACAATTCTCTAAACTATTGTAAAGCTTCCTCTTTCTCTCTTTAAAACACCTAACTAGTGAGAGAGAGTATGGAAACAATATTTTTCAAGGGTTTTAAAGTGAGAGAATGGAAGAGCACACTGGTTTATGGAAAGGGTGCACCAAAAGCATGAAATTTGGAGCTATTTGAGGAAGGTTGTGGAGCTTTCTTATCAAGCTTTCATGGAGGTTGGGAAGCAACGTGAAAGAGAAGAAGAAGAAGAAGAAAAGCTGCTGGAAGAAAGGGATATTTATAGCCCAAGCTTATCCACTCCATTTAAATTACCAAAATGCCCCTCCACAAATTAGTTTATTCTCCTTAAATCTTTTATGCAATCTTTTTACTCTTTTGACACTGGGACAAGGTCCATAATGGTCTAAATATACTCAGGTTCACGAAAACTTAATTTTTGTCTCGAGGTGAAAAATGACCATTTTACCCCTGTTGTGAAAATTATTATCACTTCTAGTTTTCTCTGTGTTTTTATCATTACACGTCATTTATGCGGGTCTTATGCCTATTTAGACCTTAAAATATCATAAAACTTTCTTCTAAGAGCTATTAGAAGAAATGACGAAACTACTTCTAGCTCGTGTTATTACATCTATGCTAAGTTACAAGCCTATAGAGGTTGGGGTCTCACAGGTTGATTGTGTTTGGAACAATGAAAGATAATTGGGTTTATTTCAATCTTGTGCTTAATGCGTCTACTTGCCTGATCATCAATTAGATTGATAGATAACCTAAACGAAATTGAGAGAAAGAGTTTAATGTAAGCCTTGGATGAAATAACATATGTTCAATATCAATTGCATGAGATGATTGATTTGATTTGCTGTGAGGTAGACATTGTTGGGTCAGGGCTAATCATGCATCAAATACAATAAAATACAGTAGAAATAAATTTAAAAATTAAATTATGTATCACTTTCCTAGGATCTCTTTTTGTAACGACCGCTCCTCGGCCATTATCGACGTTCGAGACCTTCGAGAGAACCCGCCAAGCTCTGAACAAGCCTTATTAGAGATCCCCGATAATTCACTATACTCGTTCACCAATCCATGTTATTGCTTTAAACAATATACTCTCGAAACATGATTTGAACAATAACAAATCATTTTGGCCTTTAATCCATGTGATCATATGTAAATACATCATAGTCTAGAATCTCCAATTAAACATTTATAATCAAACCAGTGCTCATTTACAAAAGAAAACAAAATACAATGACTCGACCTCTAGCAGTGGAGTGACTCGGAATGAGATGCTATGAGTTGCCTTAACCTATCTGCGATGGACTGTAAATATCGATGATTGCATGCTAGGCCGATCACTATCTGCAAAAGGGAAATAAGGAGATGAGTCTCATAAACTCAGTGATCATCGGCTCCGTGAGTAGGGAAAAGATGGAAAAAAAGCAATAAGCAGATCATTTGAATGATAAAACCAGAATATAAAATGCAAATCTTATAAACCAAACCACAAGGAGGATATTTGTACCTTGTAAAAATAATATTGTAAAATCATAATATAATGCTTGCTTCGGCAAAATAGTGTCAAAAATAAGTGTAAAAGAAAAAGGTTTCACTCACCGGAAACATCATTGCCATCAAAGTATAAAATACAGTATAAAGGTAAGCACACTCCCAAAATGTGTGGCATGTAAAGAAATCAAAGTGTACGGCCACCTAAATCAACTCATGTTTGTCAAGTAAGCATTGAAAGCTTTTATTTAAACAAGGGGAGCTGCAGAGAAAATCTTAACTCTCCACCATGCAAGAGAGTACGCGTTGAAAACTCACAAGGCTCTCAAGTAAGAAAGTATAATATCAACACGTGGACCCACTTCCAAGTAATAACAATTCGGGAGTCTTACTCCACCGGATTCCCATAGCCATGGCAGTCTCCACGATGTTGGTCGACATCGGAGAATCAAGCAATCGTTATCGCGCATATCTGGGAGTCTCATTCCACTGGACCACTATTGGCCTAGCCATGTATACATATCATAGGTCGTGGCTCCCATCACTCCTAACTGCCTATCGATGACCCAAAGGTTCTCTAGGTAGAGCTCACTTATGCACGAGGGTCACAATTAACCGTAGTGACAGTCGGCCTACTCTCGACGCACTTGGTTTGTCAAAATCATTTTCAAAAATCAAATCGAGGTTTCCAAGTCTTTTGCTTAAAACCATTTGAAAACAAGGTTCAATAACCTTTCAAATTTCTTTTCACCTAAAAAGGCATGGTGTATTCTCTTACACAAAGATCGGACTAAAACCGGTGCTCCAAACTTGCATTTTTAAATCATTTAACAATTGCATTTAAACTATGCATATCACACAAAAATACAAAGCTCGGATTTTGAATGCAAAACAATATAAAAGGCTTATTTCTCGGTTTCTAAAACACTTTACGTATATAACTCATCTATAGATATATCCAAAACAATTTTCAAAACAACTTGCATGCACAATTTCCTACGAGTTCTACCAGCCCATGCTTTCCATAATAACAATGTATAAATCATTATAAATCCATTAAGAAATCATCTATCGGGGCTAATAGCTCATGCTTTCCACAATTGCATTTAATGAAATTTGGCAACATTTATAAAATGTATAACATTAAATGGCTATGGAAATTTTTGAAATAGACACCCCCCCACTCACGTTACAATAGCGGAACTCTTCGTCACTATTGATTCGAGTGCGTATCTTGATATTTCTACTTATTCGTCACTTGTTACCTCACCCAGTACGCCACCACGGCAAACTTTCCTAGCAACAAATTAAACTCAATACATTTAGTGTATATCATTTCCACTTCTCTTCTCATTCAATCATGAATCCTCATTCTATTAACTTGCATCTTGACATGTTTTTTGCTAAGGTTCTTCATATCCTTTGCTTGCGTAATTCTTTAGATTACAAGTACCGGCAACTTGTTTATAACATTAGCACACATATTAATCTTTTCCAATGGTATCTATCTAGTTCAACTATCATTTTCACACCAATAACCTCGCATATGGTAGCAATTATAAATCTAATTTCATCAAGCATTTCCTAAATTTACATGCACCACAATTTACATTCATATGCTACCCACACTTGCACAATTATTTCCTCACAATATTCAACTAACCGTAGGCTTTAAAACATTGCGTTAAGCTTACCGCTTACCGCTTTCCTTTTCCACTTTAAGTCCATAATGTACCCACGGGGTTATTGGCTTGTATGTCACCAATTTTTCTCCAATCAAGCCAATCTTTGATGCCACAAGATATTTCTCTTAGTCACTAACTCATTTTCAAAGATTACTCAAGCTAAAAACAAGAATCCTTACCTTTCCTTACTTGAATCACCAAAACCAAGCTTTTTCTTCCTTTCTCTCTTTTTCTTTCTCCTTTCTTTCTTTCTCCTTTCTCCTTTCTCCTTTCTTCCAACTGATTTCATCTATTTTCTTTCCAAGAGTATGGTTTTCCTTGCAAAACAAAGCCATTTTTCTTTTCAAATGCATGGTGGCAAGGTGAAAATGGCATAGAAGTTTGAAAGTGGCGTGGAAGCATGAAGGTAAGGAAGAAAATATCTTGTGGTTGGAGATAAGAACTGGCCATGGGATAAGAATAAAGATTCAAAGCTTCCTTTGGAAGCTTTGACCAAACTAATGGTAAAATTATCATTTTACCCTCAAAGGATTTTACCCTTTTCAGTTGTATCCTCCCACAATCTTTTAATTTCAATTTCTTTCCTTTTTTCTTCCTTAACACTTATATCAATAAAATATCAAGTTTATGCTTCAACGAGATATCACCGAAATATTTAAATATTAACTTACCCGCGCTAGCTTTATTTAATAAAAACACGTGGGCCCCATTAATGTCATTTTTCTCTGAAATTTCCTCGTTCTTCTTCTCTCCCACTTAGATTGACCATATACTCCTTCATGAAAAATTTTGACACTGAATAAAATATTAATATTTTAATATTATTTTATTAAAAAAAATTATTTTATTTTAAAATTTCTCACTTGTCTCCTTGGCACCTAAAATGTCTTATTATGCCTTGATTCACTTTCGAATCACTTTTTATCTCGCTAATTCATCCTCAATAAAAATATTATTATCTAGTTGTTATTTCCTCGCGTGCGAGATATTTTATTTTAAACTATTCCTTTCACCCTTCATCACTTTTAAACATTTTAATTAACCTCAATTGGCATCCGATAAGCTTTATTAGCCACCATATCAAAGTACGGGGTATTACAATCTCCTCCACTTAAATAGAATTCATCCTCGAATTCAAATTAACATAGGGTGAACAATCAAAGTTCTAAAATTCTACTGCATCACTTTCGTTGGCCATTCTTAACATAGGATCTTGGTTTATACATTATATTGACTTCCAATCTTTATAGAAAACTCGACAATGCCATAGTATATACAATTATGTGTACTACACTTCTTGAATCACATCAATACTATTCTTCATCTTATAAAGAGGATTCAAACATGTCATTATCTCATGCTATAACCACTTATAGAATATCATCTTTGAACAAATTATAGCCAACTCCGTATGAGTTTTATACCAATATGCAACATATATATCCACACATATTTCCAAAAATTTCAACTTTAAGTAGTCTTAGGCATATCAAGCTCAATAAACCACTTGTAATACTGAAATTGCCAATAAATCAAGTTTAGATTATCTCCTTTTACGTTTAATCAGATTATACTCACCATCATGTGGGGAATACTCAAAACTGGTTTATGTGTTTTATTCTCATACAAGTGTCAATCACTAATTGGCATCATCCCCAAGCACCACGTGTCTTAAAAGTTGATTTTTTTTCTTAGCCAAAATTCATATTGTGGTATTATAACTTTAAGTCATGTCTCATTACCAAATCTTTACTCGTATATTAGTACATGAATTCTCAAATCATCATCTCTTTTCTAAGTAGATCTCTACAATTTTTGTAGTGTATTTCTATTCCCTCACCAAGGGTAATATCATTTAATCAAACCATATCACCCTCGTTCTCTAAATATTTGAAGCACCATTCAACCTTTGCCTACCCTTATCAGGCAATTTACCTTGATAATTACTCAAAATAATTTTGAACTTGTGGAGAAAGCACGTTTCACAATTTATGCCTTGTGTCTACAAGTATATTGAGATCGCAACCTCATTAGGATTACATAATGGCAAGATAATCATTGTCTTAAACCAATATTTCCAGGCATCCTTATATTTGCAACATATCTTTGTACCTATATTACATATCAGTCATGAGCCCCAACTTGACTATATAGCCATTTGCTCTTTGAGCTTTAATGTTTTCTCATTATGAAAAAAAATCTCTCAAATTTATCTCATCAGGGTGTTCACAAGGTGGATACAAGTCCATAACTTATGGTTCAATACCTAAAGCAGTGAACACCATCTTATTGTTAAAGTTGTACCCTTGTCTACCAATCATAACTCTCTTTGCTCATTTACTTATACATTGCTTGGTTGCTCACAAGCCACTCATGGCCATCCATTTGACCTCTTATAATAAGTCAAACTAATACATTCTCACACTTTTCCACACATTTTCAAAACACTTAAACACTTTCTTTAATAGGATTCTATAGAGAACTTAAACAATCAAAGGCTTATCTTCTAAGCCACTCATAACCTTAACAATTTAATGTATGCATAATAGCATTGTAGCTTATTAGTCCCAATGGACATCATTTTCAAATCTCCCAAAGTGTCCTTGTCCTTAGTTCGGACCATACAAAATTAATTTAGTATATTTGCATCTATTATCCTTAAGCTTTTTATGCTTGTCATAACAACATCCACACTTCTCCCATCATTTATCGTACTTTTCATTCACTCTTTCCTTCGCCTTTAACAGGGCTTAGTCTCTTGTCTCTTTTATCTCTTAGGATTTGACTTTAGTTCGCGTAATGTTTATCTTAATACTTCACATGGTAATTTATCTCAAGAACTTTCTAATTCCCTTTTTTGTTTCATGCCCTTATATATGGTAATAAAGAAACTTTTCAATTCATTTATATAAATACTTTCCAAAACCTTACAACTCCAATCAACAAAGCTGAACATCAAGTCTACTAACCATAACTCCGCTTGCAAATTCGTCTCCATGCCACTTACATCTTGTTCTTGCTTCCTAACATAAGATGTTCCTAGTGCTCCAATGCTGAGCGGTCAGCACTGCGATGCTGCAGCCATTGAAAATTTACTTTATCAAAACAATTCTCCAAACTCGTAAATTACAACTCCAAGTGTATGCCCATATATTGATAACCTTTACATATTTCATGATCATGAAAACCACAATTCGCAAAACTAACTTTAGATCGTACGTATGCTATCAGAACATTAATTTCAACATATCTATTTCACCCTTTTTGTGGTATGCCAAAATTGTTGTTTAGGCATATTTCACTACTAACAATCATATTCCTTTACCATAGCATTTAGTACAAATTTGCTTAAGCAATTGTCTCCAAATAACTCTTAACACATAAATATCAAATTGTACACCACTTAATGTTAAGATCTTGACTTTACTCATCGATCCTTAACCAATCACATTTATAAAGTGAATAATTTACTCAATTATTGCATCTTTCCCTTGCGGTCATAAGATCAAAGTTATCCTAAACTTAGGATGCGGAACTTCCTCTTAGAGCATGTCCAAAAATCGGTATTTTCTAAATCCCTTACCTTTGAGGAGATCACATTCAAGACTGATCATTTACACCATGGTTTGCATATTAAACCAAACAAATTTTTAAATTGACCTTTAAAGCAATTCGTATATCAAACTCAAATATAGAACTCTGTATGGCATTTAGACTAGATTCAACATTTTCAATTCATTTAACTTTAAACTACCAAATCCACAACTAGTCCTTTAATCCTTTGGCTTTGCGCTAAGCATAGCAAAATTCAAGCTCATCCTTAGAGCAGATTTGTTTACTAACCTTTTACTTCTTGACCACACATCAATTATAATAGTCACTGATTTTCACCCTTGAGCTAATTCATGCACTTTTTTTTTTAACTATAAACCATAATAGGTCAAATCAATTCTTGGGATCTCACAATCACTTAATTGAATCAAAACTAGCTCCCTCTAAGTTGTTGTACACATATTCAACATATATTTGCGTATAAAATATTTTGAAAGCCCAAGACCATTTATATATGGGCAGAGCAAACTTAATTAACATGGTGCACTTACCTCCGTGCACGTGAGTATCAATTTACACCTCCTTTAATGCTTAGATTTATAACCCTCAAGCAAATTACAATAATTACTATTCATTCCAGTCAAATTATGCCCCTTATTACTATTATCACATGTGCTCCTTTGTATCGATCTAAAATACAATCCATAGTCATCTAATTTTCTTCTCATTGACATTCATGGGCTCAAGTTATAACTGCACCAATGAATAAGTTACTACGAACTTATTAGTCCAGCTTGACTTTCCTCCATCTTTAATCGGAGGGATATATCATTATATTAACCTTTCATTAAGAGCATTTACTTAAATCTTTCCAACAACAGCTCGTGTCTCGGGTGGCATCTCAAACCTCGACAACAGCACCACTTATGACCCTTATATGAAGTTAGCAAAATGGTAGGTTATTAGGAATAGGAGTTTATATAGCCTATTGTCTATGACTTATGCTGTAGTCACAAATCATAAACAAGACTCTACACTAACTTCGACAACTTCGCTAACTGACACAAGAGTTCCTAGGACTCGACTCAACCTAGGCTCTGATACTAACTTTGTCACTAGTGGCGGCTCCACATCCTTGGGTAACCCTTTCCTCTTTTAGCGGTGGCAACAAAGGATACCTATCAGAGAACTCATAAGGCGGCTCCACCTCTTTGGGTAGCCCTTTCCTCTATAAGCCCCTGGGTGGAGAGTCATGCTTCGCCCATTGTTCACATGCGAGAGTTCCAAAGGATCGGGTTACAACCCTTTACTCTGATACCAACTTTGTAACGATCGCTCCCAGGCCGTTATCGACGTTCGAGACCTTCGAGAGAACATGCCAAGTCTCGAACAAGCCTTATTAGAGATCCTCGATAATTCACTATACTCGTTCACCAATCCAAGTTATTGCTTTAAACAATTTACTCTTTGAACATGATTTAAACAATAAGCATAACAAATCATTTTGACCTTTAATCCATGTGATCATATGTAAATACATCATAGTCTAGAATCTCCAACTAAAGATTTATAATGAGACTAGTACTCATTTACAAAAGAAAACAAAGTACAATGACTCGGCCTCTAGTAGCGGAGTGACTTGGAATGAAATGCTATGAGATGTCTTGACCTATTTACGGTGGACCATAAATACCAATGATTGCACCTAGGCCGATCACTATCTGCAAAAGGGAAATAAAGGGGTGAGTCTCACAAACTCAGTGATCATTGGTTCTGTTTACAGGGAGAAGATGGGAAACAAGAAATAAGCAGATCATTTGAATGATAAAACCAGAATATAAAATGCAAATCTTATAAACCAAACCATAAGGAGGATATTTGTGCCTTGTAAAAATAATATTGTAAAATCATAATGCAATGCTTGCTTTGGCAAAACAGTGCCGAAAATAAGTGTAACAGAAAAAAGTTTCACTCACCAGAAACATCATTGTCATCAAAGTATGAAATACAGTATAAAGGTAAGCACGCTCCCAAAATGTGTGGCATGTAAAGAAATCAAAGTGTACGGCCACCTAAATCAACTCATGTTTGTCAAGTAAGCATTGACAGCTTTTATTTAAACAATGGGAGCTGTAGAGAAAATCTTTACTCTCCACCATGCAAAAGAGTACGTGTTGAAAACTCACAAGGCTCTGAAGTAGGAAAGTAAAATATCAACATGTGGACCCATTTTTACGTAATAACAATCCGAGAGTCTTACTCCATCAGATTCCCATAGCCATGGCAGTCTCCACGATGTTGGCCGACATCGGAGAATCAAGTGGTCGTTACCGTGCACATCTGAGAGTCTCATTCCACCAGACCACTTGTGGCCTAGCCATGTATACATATCATAGGTCGTGGTCCCCATCACACCTAACTGCATGTCAGTGACCCAAAGGTTCTCTAGGTAGAGCTCACTCGTGCACGAAGGTTACAATTAACCGAAGTGACAGTCGGCCTACTCTCGACGCACTTGGTTTGTCAAAACCATTTTCAAAAATCAAATCGAGGTTTCCAAGTCTTTTGCTTAAAACCATTTGAAAACAAGGTCATTATCCAATTGACCATATACTCCTAATTCATCTTCAATAAAAATATTATTATCCAATTGTTATTTCCTTGCGTGTAAGATATTTTATTCCAAACTATTCCTTTCACCCTTCATCACTTTTAAACATTCTAATTAACATCAATTGGCATCCGATAAGTTTTATTAGCCACCATATCAAAGTACGGGGTATTACACTTTTATGCCAAAATGAGTACAAAATTAAATTAATAAATAAAATATATGATCATATCACTTTACCTAAATAACAAAGATTGATGAATCCTTTATTAAAACACCAAATCAACCTTCAAAAAGCTCAACCACCTCAGCCCGGTTGTTGCAAACCAAAGCTGTCCAAAGAATCCTTGTGCAACCTCTAATGGTGATCCACACCAATGAATTAAAAAATCATTCTTTAAGGATTGAGAGTGATATGCCTTGACAATGTGCTAGCAAAGATAAGTTTCATAAACTCATAATCCGCACAAAAATTTTGGGACTGAACACACAAAAGAAATCAAGTGAATGAAAAGCTATTTTTCTTCACACAAAGAACAGCAAGACAAAAGGAATTTATAATATGTTGTTCTTTTGATTTTTCAACCGTTCTCTCTCATTTTGTTTGGAAGCTATAGTAAGGTATTTTTACCTTGGATTAATTTTAAACCCTAATTATAAAGCTATTTTGTAATTACCAATTAATCCAATAATTTGATTAAATAATTTAATTAAGTCCTTAAGAAGCCCAGTTAACTTAATTGTTTAATTTAATTAATTAGGCTCAATAACTTAATTAAATAATTTAATTAATTAAGCCCAACAATTTAATTAAACAATTTTAATCAATTAGGCCAATGACTTAATTAGACAAATTTAATCAATTAGGCCCAATGACTTAATTGTTTAATTTAATTAATTAAGCCCAATTACTTAATTAAACAATTTAATTAATTAGGCCAAAGGATTTAATTAAACAATTCAATTAATTAGGCACAACTTAATTAAACAATTTTAATCAAGTGCTAGAGAATCTCATAACTTCTAATTTGATTAAGTCCAACTTAATCACCTCTCCCATTTTATTTTCAACATTCATTTTAGGTGTCCGACCCATTAGACTTCTAACATGTTGGTAATGAACTCAACATATAATTCTTAAGTTAAACTTAAAATTAGATAAATTTAAACAACTTTAAGTTTATCATTAATCAAGTCAACTACCTAGAGTTCGTAGACTAAGATTGGGATCTAGCAATCCATCATGGCCACTCAAATGTTAGAAGAGTCAAGATGGTTTGACTCAACCTTTTAGTGATCAACCTTTCAATGTAATTCATTCCCTCATTATATATCCTAGAGATGATAAGAGCATGGTGCAGTGTCTACTCTTATTGATCTCTATATTTGTTCTTAAAGTTTGATCATCAGCTTTATAAAGATTTATGAAACTTCTTTCATAATCCTCAAGTCGCCTTGGCCAAGGACATCAATAAACTAATATCAACCAGGAACAATTAGGATATGTCCCTTGCATCACTTGGGGTGATGATTCCTATGTTGATCACTCATTTGCCTTCACATGCTTCATACTATACCCAAAAGCATCCCATTTTGGCATCCTTGGTTAGGCATCCATAAGGATGAAATCAAAGCATAGCACTGTACACATAAGACAACCTGGTGTCTCAAGTCTAGGGAGTATTTACACAACTAACACATGAAAAGTATTATATAGACACTTGAGTGAAATACCAAATGCATTTCTGGTGGCAGGTCATGTTCAGTGAACTTGCTATCCTAAGCAAGCACCTATATTCCAATTTCAAGTATCTCTATACTTCAATCTATGAGATCAATTGCTCACTTCCAAAGTAAAAAACATAGAATATACTAGTCTCTAAGTATCATTGATGTCCAATCTTAATGATACATTGACCAGGAACATTTTGAGATTATGTTTTGATGCATAGGGATCTCATAACTGTAACCCATTACAGTTCCCTTGCAAGGCATATTAATCTTATGAACTTCATCCAATTAGACTTATAACTCATTATAATTGATGTCTTATTGAAGAAGAAAAATCCTTAATAATTCAACATGAATGATATTATTGCATGATTGGGATCAAACCTTAACCAATCCCAATTAGCAGCGAGGCTCATCCCAACAAACATACACTTGCATGTTATATGTAGCCTATATTAGAATCTAAGCTTAATGAGTCTTTCTAAATTACTATTTGCATAGACATCTAATGAATTAGTAGAGAGAAATATTTTTATAAGAAAGTTAATGGAGACTTATAAATACATTAGAATTCTAGGTTAACAACTCAACTATCTAGTAAGTAAATAGAGAGTATAAGCGATTCAAATGAAGTGTTGAAGGGATATTATAATTCTAGGTCTTGTTTGATTGGTTAATTTATTTAAATTATGATTCCCTAAGTTAAACCTTGACAAAGAGATTTAGGGTAGACCTTGAATAGAATCACATATGATCGAATGTGTTGGTCTCATTGGAGTGCTAAAGGGGGGTGAATAACACAAAATTAAAATCAGCCTTTTAAGCTTGTAGAGCTCTTAATCAACTATAAGAGGGAATGTTTAAAACTTGTTGAAGTTAAAAGACACCAAGTAAACAAAGGTAGAGAGAAATGGACAATACACAAGTATTTATAGTGGTTTGGTCCCCTTAAGCTACATCCAATACCTTGACCTCCCAATCAAGAATTTTCAACCCAACTTCACTAAAGTAATGGAATTAGCAGCTTCCACCAAGCTTTTACAAGGCGAGCTTCTCACCCAAGCTCTAATCCCTTACAATAAGTCTTAGAGTGCTTCCCACACTCTAATCAACAAAGAAAAGAGAAGAAAAAGAAATACATGTGATCACCCTTACTGATCTAAGGTTCTTTGGCTTTTACCTCAAAAATGATCTTAGTAGCTTCTTTCTTGCTTCTTTGACCATTTAAGCTTCCTTTTATACTTGAAGACTCAGATTTTTCTATTGGACATAGTTTCTAGCTATTGTGAACATGTGTGATGCCATTTTAGTAGTTGTTTTTTAAATTCAAATGGATAAATAGTATTTCGTTAACTAGTTAAAGGCTGGCTTTAACCAATTAAGCCTTCTTTAACTTGCAATGTCTAACAGCTTTGTTCAATGTATTAATTGGTTCAAGATGGCTTTAACCAATTAAAAACATTTTGTTTTCAGATTTCTCCAACCAGTAGTTTTCCTTTAGTTGGTTAGTCCTCCATTTTACTGATTGAGACTTCACTTCGTTAAACTTTAATTGATTAAAATTAGCTTCAACCAATTAAAAATTCTTCGAATTTGAATTTCTTCATTTTAGCTCCCTTCAATGGTCAACTTTATTCAAATTTGGATTTTGGCACTTGAACGTAGTTAAGGTCTTATGCTTTAACCAATTAACCCCATTCCTTAACCGATTAGTATGCCTCTATCTTTAGCTTTCGACACCTTTTTAATCAGTTAAGTCTAATGTTAACTGATTAAGGCTTTTCTACCTTGCTTTTATATAGTACCCGATTTTGCCTTAATTCATTAAGGCTCTACGTTAATCAATTAATGATGTTCCATTCACTAAATCTTTTCTTCTTTCCCACTTTAAATGATTAACCCATGTTTTAAGTGAGCTTGCCTTTAATCATCAATTTATTAGGTGAATTAACTTTATCCTGCACACTTGAGTAGTGAAGTTAGACATCAATAAATAAAAATGTTTTGTTATCATCAAAAACATATGGAGTCAACATTCTCCCATTTTTTGATGATGACAAAACACTCTAGATTAAGAGGATAATGTCTTTTCATACTATAAATTCCATGTGCATATTAGGATTGCATCCTTTTGATATATGCTCCCCTTAATATGTGCATTAAGAAAAATAAGAAATTTAATTCATTTCTTGTAAATATAATCTGTAAGTATGTGCAGAAATTTTCACTTGTATAAATATATATAACCATCAATCAACATACAATAGCCAATATAATCATAAAACCAGTAAGCACGGGTATACCACAACCCATCATAGTTAATCCTTAATCATAACTCAAAATAGTCCATTTACAATCATCAGCATAAAACCATAAAAACATAAGTCATAAGCACATGAATTAGTGTCATAGTGTCATAGTCATCAACATAAACCCATAAAAAGCA
Source organism: Theobroma cacao (assembly GCF_000208745.1). Lineage (NCBI taxonomy): Eukaryota > Viridiplantae > Streptophyta > Magnoliopsida > Malvales > Malvaceae > Theobroma > Theobroma cacao. The sequence continues at coordinate 3,904,837 of NC_030853.1, forward strand.
TAAATTAGTAGACACATTGTTCATGGTTCCTCTTTATGTATATCATCCTAACCATTTCCTACTTTTTAATTCTCCCTCTTTTTGTCATCATCTAAAAAAAGGGTCTTATTTAAGCTTAATTCTCATCAAAGTCCAAGTAGGGTGAAGACTCATTAGTGCCAAAGGGCATTTTCAAGGGTTCAAGAGATGAGGTGAAGGAAGAATCAAAAGATGTAGAGGATGAGGAGGTAAATTTAAGGAGATGGTCTGAGGAGGTTTAGGTTTGGATGGTTGTTTAACAGTAGTCAATGTCAATCTTGCAGATTTCCTTCTTTTAAGAATAGTAGTCTTGGTTGCCATTGTCTTTTTGCCTTTGCCAAAAGGTTTCTTAGAAACTAAACTAATGATCGATGCCTTGCCTTTGCTCTAAATTTGCTATGGTGTGATCTCCTCTTTTTCTTTTTATTCTATATTTTCATTTACTTTAGCTTGGTCAATTACAACATCTTTAAGAATTTGAATAATGAAATCTGAAAACAGTATCCCTTCAAATTCTTCAAGAGATTTCTCATTTGTTTTTGCAGCTTCTGATTCTCTTTCATTTTGATTTTCTTGTTGAAATTTCGTCTCTTTTTCTTTTTCTGGTTCTTGATCATTTTTCTCTATCACTTTCTCAGTTTTTTTTTCCTTTTCAATTATCATTTCTATTTTTGTTTCAAATTCCATCAATTCATCTTAGATCTTTCTTTCCTTTTCACCATTTGCATTGCTAGTTTCATCTTCAAGATCAAAAGCATGAACATCAAACTGCTCTATTGCAATTCTCTCACTTGAAGAGCTCTTAACTCTTGTTTGATCTTTGAATGTAAGGTTTTCGTCTTCCTTTTCTTTGAAGACTAAGTTCTCAAGATTTTGTAGTTTTTTGTCAATTTTCATAATCTTCTCACCTTGCTTAGTTAGTTTTCCATCAATTCTTATCAGCAAATTGAAGATCATGTCATTTTGAATGAAAGACTGACTGACTCTAAAGAAAGGAGTGGAAAGAGTATCCATTCTTGAATGAGCAACTATACCTTTGAGTGTTTTGATACACTCATTTAACTCAAGCTTATATCCCATTTTATATAGGCTTCTAAAAAAAATACCATGATCCTTGCTCTTGGTCCAATCAGCTTGGTATTTAATACTCTAAATTCTTTTCTTCTTAATTAGAGAGGAAATGATGTTTCCATATGGCAGGTTGTTTTATCTCTTAGGCAGGTTCCTTTCACTCTCTCTATCATATATTGTGTAACATTCAAATGGATTTTATTTATAGCAGATTCCATCAACCATAAATCCTAAGAGCTAAAACAATTGAAACTGTTGCTCCTTCCATGCAATGTGGATGCCAAGAAATAATGAAAGGTCCTCATTTATGCATTTGTTATATCACTTGCATAACTTTTTGAGAGGTATTTTTCTTTTCTTCCAATGATTAACTCCCACATGGTGAAGGGTCATAGTTTAGGGGAATTGAAAATTCTCCCACTTGATTCTCTGTTTTCAACAGCTTTCCAATATCAAAGGCAATGACACTAAATTCTTTTCCACACAAAAACACATTCAGTCCATTCTCCACAAAATCATTAGGGTTTACCAATTCATCTTTATTTAAGGCAATGTTGGAGTAAAATTCCCTAACAAGGGTAAAGCTATAATACTTATCTCCATATGCACTTAGACCCTTAATTTTAAGCTTATCAAAAAACTTAGATAGGTTAGCTTTAATTAAAGGTGTTTCATCAAAACTTCCCCAATCCATAAATTTTTCGCATGATATAGTGGCATTTTCTATTATTTTATACCTATCAGCATGAGCTTGGTTCCTAAACTGTGAGGTTAAAAGCTTACCTCTTCTAATAGAAATGCCTTTTGTTACTACAGGTCCTTTTGTCTTTGACCACATTTTCTTTTGACTTTCCCCTTTCATTTCAATTGACGATTCTAAAACCCTTTTACCATTTTTCTTAGGCGGTTGAACAAAGGAATCCTCAGTTAGCCTATTTTCTTTACTCTTGTCAATAACTTTACTATTGAGAGAAGTTTTGGCTATTGATTTTGTTGAAGTTGGTGACTTAGGGTTTCTCAATTTAACTTAGAACTGTAGAAAGGACAGGCAGATTTTAAAGTGATTTAGGTGTTTGGGGTTTAGAGTTTTTTTGAATATGGGTTTTTAATAAGTTGAAAAGTTTAAGTCATGGATTTGTAACTGGTTAGCCCACGTTTTAAGTGGGTGGTTTCCCGTACCTCCCACTCCTTTTTTTTATATTTTTTAGAATTTCTCATGTGATAATTTTTTTTATCATCTAAGGTGCTTTAATCAGTTAAAGCAAGCTTTAACTGATTAAAGTGCTACTAACTTGGAACATTTTTTATGACCAGAACTGTTTTAACTGGTTAAGGGTATTTTTAACTAATTAACACCTCACTGATTTAAGCCTATCACTTCAACATAAAATTGATCTAATTGATTAAAGAGAGCCTTAACCAATCAATGCAAATCGTACCTTTCTTCTAAGGTCTCTTGAACTAATTAGAACCTTTTCTAATCAATTAAAAAATAAATAATCTCAATCATCACCCAATATATCATCAAAAACATGTTCAATTCATCTCAATTAGAATTCATTTAGCATCAAGCATTCGTAATTCTCTCATAATCTTACAAAATTGGTCTTCACTCAATGGTTTTATGAAAATATCGGCTAATTGATGCAAGGTATCTACAAATTCTATTTTAACATCTCCCTTAAACATGTGAACTTTAATGAAATGATGTCTAATTTCAATGTGCTTAGTTCTAGAGTATTGAACAGGATTTTTGGAGATATTTACGATACTCATGTTGTCACAATAGATAGGAACATCATGCATGAACATACCAAAATCATTTAGTTGTTGCCTAATCCATAATATTTGTGCACAACAACTACCTAGTGAAATGTATTCAGCCTCAGCAGTTGAAAGAGCAACTAAATTTTGTTTCTTGCAAGACCAAGAAACAAGCATATTTCTAAGGAATTGACAAGTGCCACTAGTGCTCTTCTAATCAGTTTTGCTACCAGCAAAATCAACATTAGAGTAGTCAAGAAGATTAAAAGATTATCTTTTTGGATATCTTAAGCCTTGAGTATCCAAAAGATATCTAAAAATCCTCTTCACTGTAGTCAAGTGTGATTCCTTGAGACATGATTGGAATCTTGCACATAGACAAACACTAAAAAAAGATCTCAGATTTACTTGCAGTTAAATAAAGAAATGAGCCAATCATATTTCTATAGAGGTTTTGGTCCACATCTTTTCCTTTATCATTTTTGCAAGCTTTGCGGAAGGACTTATAGGAGTTCTAATTGATTTTAGATTCATCATACCAAATTTTTCAACAATTCCTTAGTGTATTTCTCTCGGTTGATGAATATTCCATCCCCACATTACTTGATTTGAAGACCAAAGAAGAATTTTAGCTCTCCCATCATGCTCATTTCAAATTCACCCTACATTTCCTTAGCAAAATTCTCACACAACTTTTCATTAATGGCACAAAATACAATTTCATCAACATATATTTGAACCATAATCAAATCATTTTTATATTTCTTTATGAAAAAAGTATTATCTACACTCCCCTTAAAGTGTCCCTTTTCAATTAAGAATTTTGAAAGTCTTCCATACCAAGCTCTAGAAGCTTGTTTCAATCCATATAAGGCTTTATGTAATTTATACACATGATCAATCTTTTCAAAATCTTCAAAACCATGGGGCTGTTCAACGTACACTTATTCTTGTATAATTCCATTTAGAAATGCACTTTTGACATCCATTTGAAATAGTTTAAAATTCATATAGAATGCGCAACCCAGTAAAAGTCTAATTGCTTCTTATCTAGCTATAGAAGCAAAGTTTCATCATAATTAGTACCTTCTTCTTGATTATAGCTTTGAGCAACTAGCCTTGCTTTGTTCTTTACCAGATTTCCCAACTCATCCATCTTGTTTTTAAATACCCATTTTGTGCCAACAATTGGTTGGTTGGTTGGCCTTGGAACTAAGGTCCAAACCCTATTCCCATCAAATTGGCCAAGTTCATTTTGCATGGTGTTGTAAATTTTGTGCACACAAGCATATGTGTCGAACAAGTAGTATAGACAATAAATCCAAAATCGTATCTCATATATATTTGTTCTTACTTTTTTACTAAGTACTAAAATTATGACAAATTAATCTTATTCAAGTAATAAAATTTTTTCAAAAAATTAATTAAAACTAAAGTAAAGTGAACACTAAATTAATTGAAAAAACTAAAAATTCACTTGAGAAAGGCAATATATTAAAACCTAGGATTATGAGTTCATTCAATAATTCGTCTGACACCAACTTCTCCTATTATTTACATTCATGTGTGGTTTTACTAACCTAGAATCCAAAACTATATACAAGTCTACGTAGAGATACTTGCACAAATACTTTAACTTAATTGGGTCACTATATGTCTATAGTAATCAATTAATAAGGTTCATTAAGCTAATGTTCTAATTGCTAGGAATGGCATGATTAGAGCATCAATGCAGTGGAATAAAAAAGGGTTGAAATAAAAATAAAACCATGCCTCCTACCTTTGGATCACCTTGATTGTTTAATGCAAAGTTATGTACCACATAAAATCAGAAAAGAATGTACCTTTCCAAGTGATATCATAATCAAATGGATTCCTTTTGGTAACAAAACTTGAACACCTTTGATGTGAAAAAATCCCAGCCATTCAATCGCTTGGCCTTCAATAATGAACACACTATTACAACGGATCCTTCTCAAGGAGAGAGCTTTATGTCACTTGTGCTAGCAAGTGGACAACGATTTGTCCTCTTTTCTTCTTTGATTTCTAGCAAAGAATCAAAGGAGAAGTTTTCAAAAGAAAATAAACGTCTCAATAGTGCAACACTCAAGAGAAAAATCCTTCTCCCCAAAAAAGAGTGGCTATAATGTGATATTTATATCTAGGTTTAACTTATTAAAATTTGCAAAATAAGTCTTTAATATTATAACAATTATAATATTTAACCAATACCTAATTAAACTCTTTTAATTAGGTCCTTAATAGTTAAAACCTAGAATTTGATTTAAGTCTAACTTAAATCATCACACTTTCAATTTAATCCAAATTGCAACCTTTGTGTGTGACCCATTAGGTTCCAATATGATTGTGCAGCCACAATTATATTGGGCCTAGTCCATAATCATCCACATACATCCATCCACATGAACATAAAATTAAAACTATGTCTTATTCTAATTATTAATCATATGAGGCATCCGAAATTAGTGTGCAACTAATTTCGAGTTCATTTCTAATTCCATGTATGGAAACAGTCTTCCATGTATGGAAAGTCTTTACTAATCAATATTAGCAATATTATCCATTCCTAATCTCATTAGGATTAGAATTAAAATATTATTACAAATTAAAACATTTTTAATTTGTAATCTTTAAACGCTTTAAGTAACTTTTACTAATCCTTTTAAATTAAAGATTATGTGTCTTCAATTATCTAAGTGTCTTTTATCTAACTTCGACCTCCGCTCTGTATTCTTTGAACTTGTTAAAGGATTCAGATTTATATTTCATCAAATATACATAACCATAGCGAGAATGGTCATCTGTGAAAGTGATGAAGTAGGAGTATCCTCCTTTAGCACTAGTATTCATAGGACCACATACATTTGAATGTACAAGTCCTAGTAACACCCCAGCTCGTTCACTCTTTTTAGTGAAAGGCGACTTGGTCATCTTACCAAGGAGACAACACTCACATGTTCCATAAGATTCATAATTAAATGGATCGATGTAACCTTGTTTGTGTAACTTGGTTAAGCGAGTCTCATTAATGTGTCCAAGCCTACAGTGCTAGATGTAGGATAGTTTTGGATCATCTTTCTTTGCTTTCTTGACCTCTATATTAAGTATGGGTCTCTTAGGATCAAGAATATAGAGACCGTTCGAATGTGTCCCTGCACCATAATGCATCTCTCTCTTTGAGAAAAAACAACAATTGCCCTTAATGTAAAATTCCATATCATCATATAATGCTAAGTATGACACAGATATGATATTTTGAGATATGGAAGGAACATAGTAACAATCTCTTAATTCCAAGATCAACCCAGAAGGTACAGGTATGGTAACTGTCCCTACAGCCAATGCAACAACCTTTGCTCAATTACCTACTCTTAGGAGAACCTCTCCCTTCGTTAATCTTCTACTCGTTTCCAGCACCTTAATGTCATTACATAAGTGTGACCCACATCCAGTATCAAATACCCATGATGACGAATCAATAGTAGATAGATTTACTTCAATCATATACATGGTCAAAGATTAAACTTCTACAAGTTTCTCATTCTTTGACCTTGTCAAGAAGGCAAGGATATCTTCCTTAATGACATCTATTTTAAATAGATATTTGAGAACATTTCTCAACTTGATATACCAGTCCAAACATTTTGGCTCAAATTTCATGATGACATCAAGTATGCCGCGCAAAGTAATATGTATTTGCATTCTAACAACCTAGACAATTAAAGAACGTTTATGAGTAATCATGTATTATAATCAATTAAGATGAGATAGTAAATCTTAAATTGATTGCTCCCACTATTTTCTTCAAGATGATAACCTTCCATATCACCTCGAGAGATCTCTACTAGGATTCTCTTAGTGGGCTAGGATCCCATCCATCTAGTCATGGCCTTGAGTGTGTTCAACAAGCCATGATAGATGGAATAGGTAGGTAAATGAGCTTACCAATTGTATCTCTATACAACTCCTAGATCATCTAGGTGACAACATATTACCTAAACATATCATATATGTTTCACCTAGCCATTGCCTCTAGTTTCCATAATAATCAAGTTTCCAAGCATCCGAATTTTATGAAACTAGTTGAGTAAGACCCACCAATAGCTCAAACATACTCGTGTAAAAGTGTGACCTTGAGTGTGCTCAACAAGTCTCCGATTAAAAGAGCAACCAGGTTATCTTGCTATATGGTGGAAGGCAACTTAATCATGTGTGACATGTGACTCAATATTTACCGAGGGATTTTCTTTTTTTTTTTAACTTAGTTAAGGTCTCATATTTGCATGCATAACGTTTATTAATTGCATAAATAAATCTATCTCATGCATACTGCTTTGAATGATTATGGACTTTATCTATACTAATTTCCTTGAGCCATCGAAGGAAATTAGCTTGGTCAAACCTAGGGGATAACATACAACATGTTGTAATCTTCCTCCTCGTATCTTCATGGTGTCTTTAGGTCTTCATCTTCGAATTGTAAAATAACTCCTAAACTAATCCTAGTTCTACACTTATATGTAACTAATTACATTTTAGTAAAGAAACCTCGTGGTACATCCGAGGGGAGTTAGGTGAGGAAAGAATTTTACAATCCCTAAAAATCAAGAGAAAGGTAAGGTGCACAAACCCCATTTAATAAATAAATACCATGATATAATTTAACCATACATCCACAATCATATTGGGCCTAGTCCATAATCATCCACATACATCCATCCACATGAACATAAAATTACAACTATGTCTTATTCTAATTGTTAATCATATGAGGCATTCAAAATTAGTGTATAACTAATTTCGAGTTCATTTTTAATTCCGTGTATGGAAACAGTCTTCCATGTATGGAAAGTCTTTACTAATCAATATTAGTAATATTATCCATTCCTAATCTCATTAGGATTAGAATTAAAATATTATTACAAAGTAAAACATTTTTAATTTGTAATCTTTAATCGTTTTAAGTAACTTTTACTAATCATTTTAAATTAAAGATTAAGTGTCTTCAATTAAAATATAGTTCCATGGGCTTTATCTACATAAATACAAAAAAAGTAATTAAATTACAAACTTATGGATAAAGAACTACCTCAAGGTTATTATGAATAACAAAATATCATACATGAATATCTCAAAATTGCAATCCCCATACAACCACAGATTGGCTTGTAAGGCTTATACTAACACTAATTTAGCTATGGATGGCAATTGGCGTATGTCAACCCGAATTGCGAATCAGCTCACCTAAGTGACATGAACATACACTATTCAAATCTTAGTCTAATTTAAAATCTCTCTGTCAAGTCTCAATTAGATTCACAAATCAAGTAATTATTGATCAGACAATTAAAAGCATTAAGAGCAAATTTGAATAAGCAAAACTATACCCATTCATAATAAATAAAAAAGAAACAAATATCCAAACTACATGTTGAAATCCACCACAATCCTAGAAAATTAAATTAGCTCATAATATCTAATAAAAACTTCATTCAAAGAAAATTAACCATTAATCCCAATCAAAGAAAATAAGAAAAACGTAAAAGTAAAGAGAGAAAACTAATAGTTGAAGCTTTGTGATCTAGATTCTCCCATAAATTTTCTTCCTTTCTTGCTTTGTTTTTGGCTCTTTTTCTCTAGAGAAATCACTTCTTGCCTCCTCCTTAAACTTTTGAAAATGGTCCCTTAAATAGGCTTTAAATAATCTAATTTCCAAAATTCCCATCAAGAGTTTTATTTTTGAAAAACTGTGTAGCATCACTTTTCAAGTGCCACAAAGCTAGATTCTTGACAATTTTTCTCTATCATCCCATTCACACTAGGTAAAGCGGTTACATGAAAGTTGTAGCCCTACCTCTTATCTTTCCAATGGATCAAAAATCACATCAATTGAACTTTCGGAGTGAGATATGCTCAAAATACCGCATCATGTTTAGTCCATGCAAACTGCTACAGTGCTCCAACTTCAACAAGGATTTTGACCACTATCTGATCAAAACTGAGAAAAGTGATAAACATCAAAGTTATAGCTTTCTAATGGTTGAAGAATCACGTCATTTGGAGTTCTGTAGAAAGAGTTATGGTCAAAATACTACAACATGTTTAAAAAATTCTACACTTAATCATCCTTGCTCGGTTCACCTCCATGAAGTTTTATGCACTTGCACACCTTCAAAACAAGGACTAAATTAGTGATGACTCAAATTAGGCCTTTTAATATAAAAATGAGCTAAAATTACTAAAATTAAAATATTCTAACATGTATTAAACTTAATAATAAAAAGCATAAAAACTACCTAAAATTACTTAAAAACACAAAGGCTTAGCTTTATAATAATCAAAATGTGGCAAAATAACTCTATATTATAAAGTTATCACTTGGCAATCATCCAACTCTCTTCTCTTTCAACTTCCTCAAAGTTCTTTGGTTTCACTTGTGATATGAACGCAAGATATTCACAAGTTTCTCTTAGTCCTCTTCTAGTTTTGACATTTTCCGAGGGATCACCAATAATTTGTTCTTAAGGATGATTTCTTACAAATCTCTAACTTCTAGGAAAATCTTTATGTTGATTTTCAACTCTTTGCAAGTCCTCTAAAGGTGGTTCTTCTCCATTTTTCTCCTTTGAGCTCTCCCCATCATCTTTTTTGTTATCCAAGCTCATCTTTTCCATTTTCTTCTCAATATCATTTGCATCTTCATCATCAAACACTACCTTTCTTTATGCAACATCAGTAAAAAACAATGTGAATTGACTCTTCAATAACCAATGTTCTTTTGTTAAATACTCTAGATGCTTTAGAGTTTAATGCATAACCTAAGAATATGGCTTCATCACTTCTAACATCAAACTTTCCTAAGCGGTGTTTTCCATTATTTAAAACAAAGCATTTACATCCAAAACTCCTTAAATGTGAATGTATGGTTTTCTTTCTTTATAAAGCTCATAAGGGGTTTTTGAAATCATGACTTTAATGGAAACTTTATTCACAATGTAGGCTACTATGTTCACAACTTTAGCCCAAAAATATTTCAGCAAATTGTTTTCACAAAGCATAGTTCTTGCCATTTCTTTTAAAGTCTTATTTTTTCTTTCAACTACTCCATTTTATTGTGCAGTTCTAGAAACCAAGAAATTATGGTCAAAACCATTTTCATTGCAAAAGATTTCAAAATCATCACTTTCAAACTCACCACCATGGTCACTTCTAACATTAACAATGGTAAACCTTTCTCACGTTACACTCTTTTACAATGTTTAACAAAAGTAGGCAATGCATCATCTTTGTGAGCAAGAAAGTATACCCATGTATATCTAGAGTAATCATTTAAAATAACAAAGCCATATGACTTACCTTCTAGACTAGTAACAGTGATTGGTCCAAACAAGTCAACATGTAATAATTCAAGTGGTCTAGAAGTTAAGATTATTTTCTTAGATTTAAATGAACTTTTAACTTATTTCCCAAATTGACATGCATCACAAACTTTATCATTTTCAAAATATATCTTTAGACGTTCAAAGACTAAGTCTTTTCTTTAGAGTTTTGAAATAGTGTGCATGTTAGCATGTCCTAATCTTCTATACCATAACCAACTATCACATACATCATTGGCCATAAGACATGATTCACTATTAGGCTCAATTACATCAAGAAAGATAACATACATGTTCTTAATTCTTTTGCCAATAAATGCAACTTTGTTAGTGTCAACATCAATTACTTGACATCCATGGGAGTCAAAACAAACTCTAAAGCCTTTATCACAAAGTTGACTAATGCTTTGTAAGTTATGTCTTAGACCTTTAACAAATAAAACATGCTTGATTTGAGTTTGAGAAATGTTACCATTGGTTCCAATTCCTTGAATAATACATTTAGAGTCATCACCAAAGGAAACACTACCACTATTATCCTATCAAGCTTTATGAATAATTTCTCATTGCTAGTCATGTGTCTTGAGCAGCCACTATCCAAATACCAAGGCTACCTTTACTTTGGTTGAGCTTCAAAACATATTATCTTTTTGCTCTTGCTTAACTTACAAAACAAATTTTCAATTTTTCTTTAAAGGTACCCATACTTTAAAGGGTTCTTAGAGGTTAACAATCACACGAGATCCTTTAGACACCCAAACCAATTTAGTTCTAGGAAGGTTTCTTCTTTTATGATAGCAATCATAAGAAAAATGACCTCTCTTGCCACACACATAACAATGTTATGAGGATGCATTACTTCTCTTTCTAAAAATTGTAATTCCTTTTTATTTCTCTTCATTTTTCAATTTCAATTTTAATCTATCTTCCATTGAAGCTTTGAGATCCACATTTTCATCTATTACCTTTTGCAAGGTTATATTTTTGCTCTCTAGTTTTAACTTCAAGAGTTCAAAATCTGTTTTGAAATGTTCAATTTCAATTTGAAGCATATCTTTTTGCCAAAAGTAGAATTATAATCATGCTTTATTTTTTCTAATTTAACATCTAATGCTATGGCTTTCTTCCTCATAGTTTTATATTTTAATGCAAGCTTTTTGAATTCAACATACAAGCAATCATACTCATCTCGGAGTTCATCGTAAGAAATATCACAAGAGTTAAATATTACCTCAAATTCTTCTTCTTTTGCTATCAAGCAAAAATTGCTCTTTCTTCCTCTGAGCTTGAAGAATCATTATCAGACCATGTTGCTACCACCATTACTCTTTTTGGTTTCTTCATTCTCTTTGAAGATTCTTCCTTGAGTAATGGCCATTCAAATGTAAAATGTTCAGGTCTTTTGATAAATAGTTTGGTGTTTTGAATATGGGTTTTGCTGAGAATTAATGGGCATATGTTAGATTTAACAATGTAGAATATGGGTTGCATAATTTTTTAGTTTTGTGCTTAAATTAGAATTTTTGAATGGTGGGTACAATGAATAACTCTAATTTTCTACGCTTTGAATTTGAATTTGATGTAAGTAAGAATAGTGTTATTCATATTATGGAAAAATGGAATAGTTAGTATAAATTATTTGTCATGTATACTAACTAGTTGTGGTCAAAAGTGTGTTGCTTGTTGTTTGGGCATTCAGATAATCATCATGCACTGAAGAAAAGAACACGTGTGAGTGGAAATGGGAATAGCTTTGATAAAAGCAAATTTATTTTGGTCCAAGCTGAGAAACACCACACCCAATCCATATTGCACAAAGTTCCAACTCCAAAACGAGACATCGATGTCCAAAAAGCATTTCATCCTAACATTTTTAATATTATCGATGGGCGACAATGGGAAAACTTTTGCACCCAACCAGAGGCTACAATAATGCCTGTGGTTAGGGAATTCTTTGCCAATGTTGTTTAACATGAAGATGGGTGAACCTTCATTCAAGGACGTTAGGTACCTTTCAATGGCCAAACTATTGATCAGTTTTACAATACACCTAACAATGGGAATGATAAGTACAGCCAATTTGTGAATGGTGACGTCGATTTGGATAAAGTTGTGAGGTCTATTAGTATTTTGGGTATAAAATGGAAAGTGCATAAGGGTGTTCCAATTTCATTCAAAGTTAATGCCATGGATAGTGACTACAAGGTGTGGTATCACTTCTTAGTTGCAAAAATGCTTTTTGTAAAACACTTGAGCGATGCGACCAAGGATTGAGCGGTCCTGTTGTACGCAATCATCACTGACAAATCTATGGACATTGGGCAATTGATCTTCAACAACATTATCATGTTAACACAATCGCCACATGATGGATTATGATATCCATCTTTGACCACTACCTTGTGTCGTCAAACTGAAGTTGTTTGGTCAACCAATGAAGAGTTGTTACATTTTAATATTCTATTGGATGGTGGGATCATCAAAAGGTTCTACATGCAGGAGCAAACCACCATTAGACGAAGTTCATTTGCGGCACTTCAGCCATCGTGGCATTCTCAAAATCTCCCCACGCCTCAATGAATGGAACAGCTTAAGCGTCGTTTGGACCATCAAGCAAATTGTCTCAAAGCCATTAAGGAAATGATGAGGACATATGCTAAGCATGTTAGCATGGACATGGCTACCTTCCCTACACTGCACGTTGATCCCACCCAAGATAAGGATGACGATGCTGCTACGAAAAAGGATGAGGATTGACTTTGTCTTTAAGTTTGGGGGAGTATTTTCTTTCTTTGCTTTTAGAAACATTGAGGATAATGTTCACTTTAAGTTTGAGGGGAATTTTTATGTTTTCTTTTGTTTATCATATATTTGTTTAAACTAGTCCATTTGCATGTTAGTATTAGGAACGTGTTGAAATATTAAGCTAGAGTTGCGCACCAATAACAATTGATTTATCTATCCAATGATGAAAACTAATTGGATTATTATTCTTTTTACTTTAAATAAGCATGAATATTAGTAATGTGTGGAATTCTTATGCATAGCATCAATTTAGAATGTGATTTTTATATTTAAGCACTATGTTTCTTATATTGTTTCATGATGTACATTTAGAAAATGAATATGTAAGTGTGAATCTTTGAACTATGTTTTAGGATTTTAGAATTTGTTTGATCCTTCCTTGAGGTGAAATTCTAGATTATACTTAGTTAGGAAATTACTTAGGCCACCTTTGGATCGATTGGGCTTTTTCGATCTACCCAAGTCAAATTTTATCCTTAGTACACCCCTTTGGGCCTAAATTTATCCTTTTCTTTGTCAACCAAAAATAAATTATCCTACCTTGAAAATAAATTTCTAATTCCATTACCTTCATTTCTAAGCATGTATATTGTTTTAGGATTTATATATATATATATATATATATATATATAATAATAATAAAAGTAAAAAAACAATTAGAAAAGATGAGTGAGAACAATTTCCAACCATGATGTGAAGGATCCATTCTACTAAAATCAAAGAAAACAGGTTTAGGGGGAATGTTGAATTATGAGAAAAAATTATGCTTGATGAATGAAAGTGAAAAAGAAAGAATGAGGGGAAATTGGTGAAGGAAGATAAGGCTATACAGATCCTCAAATAATTATGTGCTTAAGGTGAATTGAGCCTTAATATATCCCATATCATACCTTAACCCTAGTCGAACATTACAAGTTGAATAAAGTCCTAAAGATCCATAGCTAAGTGATGGCCTACATTAGTGGAGATGGGGGTGAAAAACAAACATATGAAATTCTAAGCTTTCTGAGATTTGCATGAACATAATCTTTTTCGAAGTGCATGATTTGCCTTATAAGAAACTTTACACACACACGGAAACTCAATTCGAAAAATGAGCATATACTTGGATGAAACATGAACTTAGATAATATCTACGTTTGATTTTGAGTTTGGAAGACAAGGTAATTTATGAGAAAATTAAAGATGATCCATGATTTGGTGCATTCTCATCGTGGATGTCTTCAATTACTTCGTTTCATTTTAGTTTTTACTCAAAGACTAGCAAAATATTAAGTTTGGGGTTGTGATAATTCTATTATAGAGAGTTATTTAGCCACATTTTTATGTATTAATATAGCTAAGTCCTTGTGTTTTAAGTAGTTTTTAGACAACTTTTATGTTTTTGGTTAATTACTTTAAAGCATATGAGTTTAGTCTAATTCATGTAATTCTAGTATATTTTCATATTGAAGGTCCTATTTTAGGCCAATGCTGATTTAGTCCATGTGTTTGTAGGTTTTCAAGTGCATAAAGTTGAATGCTGATGAATTATGCAATGGAGACTAAGTGCAGATTTTCACTAAATATGTTAAGTAATTTAAACATAACTCTAGCTACAGAGATCCAATTAATGTGATTCTTAGACCATAGGAAAGATAATAGGAAGATCTATAACTTTCATATTTACCACTTCACCTAGATTAGTTTTTCAATAGGATAAAATTGTATTGCAAGATGAAGCACTATAGCAGTCTACACCAAGGTAGCATAAGGAGGAGCAGCGCTGCGGCCTTGTAGAGCTCAAGGCTACAGCACTCAGGAGAAGCTGCATGGCAGCCATACAAAAACAAGAGAAGCTAGTGCCTCAGCACCCAAAGAAGAGCGCTTTGGAGCCGAATGGAAGAAAGCAAAAAAATTTTATAAGCTAGGAACACCATGGCACCTCTAAAGTAAGGTCGCAATGCTCTGACGTGGATTATGAGAATTCAGTCAATCGGGAATTGAGTTATTAGGGTTTTTAGAGGCTATAAATAGGTCTTTTTCAACAGCTAAGGAACGGGGTTCAGAAAGGAAATGAACATTTTTTAGAGCAAAGGAAAGAGTTTTCAACGAGAGAAACGAGAAGCAATCGAAGGAATCGAGGATCAAGAATCGAAAGAAGCTTTGATATTTCTTTACTCTTCATTTCTTTCTTGTTATTTTGCTGTAAAAATGATCTTTCCTCTTGATTTAATCATGTTTGTTGTAAATACAATGATGAACTAAATTTGTTTTCTAAGTTATGGGGTATTTCATTATGTAGTTTGAACATTTAATTTTTCCTTACTTGGTAATCATGGAAATTGCATGGTTCATTCAATTTTGCACTTAATGCTTTTCACTGGCTGATCACTAGTTGAAATGTCTTAGGTCTCTAAATGGAACTTGATAATTCTATTTTATAGAATTATTTTTGTCCAATTTTGTAATTAAATATTAGCTAAGTCTTTAATTTTTAATTATAATTTAGTTATTTTTATAATTATTTTATTTTTATTAATTTATTTTAATTTTATGTTTATTTACTTTAATTTGGCCATTATTTATTAGTTTTTATGTTTTTGTTGGAATTAAGGAAATTGAGTTTAATTTTGGAAAGTAAAGTGTTGAAAAACCCAGAAGTATGCCTGCATAAGCGTCAGACTTTTGACCATAACTTCCTCTACAAAACTCCAAATGAGGTGATTCTTAGACCAATAGAATTATAAGAGGAATGGATACAACTTTAATGTTTTGCACTTTGCCCAGTTCTGATCAGATGGTGATCAAAATATTTGTCAAAATCGGAGCATTGCAGCAATATGCGTGGACTGAATATGATGCGGTATTTGGAGCATATCTTTCAATCCAGAAGTCCAATTGACATGATTCTTAAGTCATTGGAAATTTAAGAGATAGAGATAAAACTTTCATGTTTACCACATGACCCAATTCAAAACAGATCAGGATGAAAATCATATTCGAAGTTGATAGACAGCTGCAACATTGGTGAAAGGAAACTCACCATATATTTCCAGAGGCCAGAGTGCTGCAGCACCAAGAAATCAAGGCCGCAATGCTAGTCAATTATCCAAAAATAAAAACTTGACAATATTTTGAAAATTTGGTTACTTGGAGCCTATTTAAGGGACCTTTTTCAAAGATTTTAAGGGGGAGGCAACAAGCAACTATTCTGAAGATTTGGAGCCAAGAACAAAGCAAGAAAACAAAAAAAAATGGAGGGAGAATCAAGATCACAAAGCTCCAACTATAAGTTTTCTCTCTTTACTTTTGTGTTTTTCCTATTTTCTTTGACTTGAATTAATGACTAATTTTCTTTAGATGAAGTTTTTATTAGATATTATGAGCTAAATTTATTTTTCTAAGATTGCAATTGAACTCACATGGAATCTTAAACCATATTAGGGGAAAACCTTCAAGGTGGCAAAGATTAATCATTATGATGTTGTAGAAATTTATAGTGGGCTAACTAGAGCGGTCAAGGTCAACAAAGAAAGTCTCGAACCTTATAAAGTAGTGCAGAAAAAGATTCCATAGTCAAGCTAGTGATTATAAAGAAACGCTTCTTGGGAGGCAACCCAAGCACTTTAACTTACTTTCTTATATTTAATTAATTATTTTTATTTATTCCATTAAATTATTAACAAATTATTTTTTTATTTTGCAAGTACCATTAAAGCCCTCCCTCTACTCAAAAAAAATCAAAAGAAAATAAAAAAAAAAGGGTAAGCCACGACTTCCCATAGGCCTCCCGACATCAATTGACGTAGGTTGCAGATCACTAGGCTCGAAGTTGTGGCCTCGTTTTAAAAAAAAGATCTATAAGGGCCACAACAACAGTGCCAAAAACTTGTTGATTTCTCACTCGAGTGCACGTATCATTAACAAGTAATATAATAATGAAATATAGTATTATTCCCACAGAGAATTGTTTTAATTTCTATTGTTAACTACTAAAATTATAACACCCTAATCTTATCCAAATAATTAAAATTTAAATTTAAACGTAATAAACTAACAAACTAAAAATAAAACTAATCTAAAATTTATTAACAAGTTTGTTAAATTTGAGTGACTACCAGACCTAAGATTATGATATCCCTCAATACTTCATCTGAATATTGTCTCTCTCTCTCTTAACTCAGTTTAATGGATTAAGTTGCTAACCTAGAGTCCTAAATTATTTACAAGTCTCTGTCGAATTTCTCATAAAACTACCTTTTTCAATTAATCTACTATATGTCTATGTAAATTAAACTGAAGAAAGATTCATTAAGTTCATGTTCTAATTTTGGCTACGTATGGCTTATAGGTGTATATCTACCCTATATTCAAATCAAACCACCTAATCAACTAAGTGTATTCAACCATAAGCTATTATATTCTAGGTCTACCTAAATCTCTTTTGTCAAGGTTTAACTTAGGTTTCCAATTCAATCTAATTGGTGATTAGGCAACTAGAAGCATTAAGAACAAAATAAAATAAACAACTTAAATCCATCAAACATAAGTAAAAGAGAGATAAATAAATCAAACTACATATTGAGTTCAATTATAATTTTAGATTAATGAATTAGTTCCCAATCAAGTCACACATCATCATCAAATAAAATTTAAACATTAAAAACAAAACCAAGAAAATAAGAGAATAAAAAAGACAGCAAAACTCAAGAATTGTATTCTTGATCTCCAAATCTCCTTGAATCCTTCAAATTCTTCTTAGCTTTAATAACTTCGTGGCTTGACTCTTAGCTGTCAATCTAGTGTTTCGTTCTCCTCTTTTTAAAAGTTCTCTAAAAGGTTGTTTTTATAGACTTTGAAGTTAGGTCAAGTTGGGTAAAGAAAAAGGTCAATTCCAATCAAGATTTCCTCATTAGACTACATAAGCTATATCCACGACCCATTAATTAGTAAAAATAGTAATTGCTCTAGAACTGCAGCAATGGTTCAAATTCAACATAATCTTTGACCATCTTTCAAACCGATTTGGGTGAAGTGGTAAACATAAAAGTTGTAGCTGTTTCTCTTATCTTTCCAATGATCTAAGAATCATCTCATTTAGAGTTCTGTAGAGAGAGTTATAGTCAAAATAGTAAGATATATGCAGTGGAAGTCTACACATTGAAATTGCTCTCCTTCTTCCATTAAAATTTTTCTTTCATTAAACACCTACAAAAGCACAATTAAATCAATAATAACCTATCTTAAACACATTAACACCAAATTAAGCATGAAATTAACTAAGATTAGATTGACTCACCTAAATTAAATATTATAAAATAATTAAATAAAATCTACTAATTTCTGTGCATTACTATAAGAACTAAGTTAAATTACTATCAAAATCAAGCCCAAATAACTCTATATCATAGAGTTATCTCTTATCTTTAATGGTATTTGAATTGTTTATTCTAATTTGTTCTTAATGCTTTTAATTGCTTGATCACCAATTAAATTGATTTAGGAACCTAAACAAACTTAGGAAAAGGATTTTAGTGTAAACTAAAATTGAGATAGTATATGATCATGTTAATTCATTTGCATATAGGATAGGGGTATACCTATAGGCCTTATGTAGCCAGATCAGAGCCTGAACTTAATGAGTCCGTTTAATTTCAATTCACATAGGGATATAGTGTTTTGGTTAAAATATATATTTTTATAAGATGAGTCGAAAAACCCTTATAAATAATTGAGGACTCTAGGTTAGCAATTCAACCCACTGAAATAAGTTAAGGAATAGAGTTAAGATTTAGATAAGTGTGATGGATATCGTAATCTTATACTTGTTTGATTTTATTTTTACTCCAATTATTATTACTTTGATTTTTCTTTTTAGTTTGAATTTTGATTATTTAGTTTTAGTTAATTAATTAATTTTAATTGTTTGGATAAGATTAAATTGTTATAATTTTAGTACTTAGTAAAATTTTAGATCAATTTTCTATGAAATCGATACTCTACTTGCTTATATACTATCTTTTCGATACATATACTTGCATAGTACAATTTTAACTGACAAGTTTTTGGCTCCGTTGTCAAGGATCGAACCTTGGTCGCCCACATGATAGGTAGGAATCCTCACCACTATACTACTCGACAGAGGGAGTTTAGAATAAACTATAGTTTTGAATAGCCTTTGTTCAATTCACTTCGGAGTTAAGTGATAGTTTCATGTTTAAGATAGACATATGCCTAAATATCTTAGGCAGCCAAGTTAGAACACAAACTTAATGAACTTTTTCTAATTAATTTGCATAGACATATGGGATTGATTTGGAGAAAGGAAGTGTGCATGATCTCAATAAAGACGTGTACATAATTTGGATTCTAGGTTAGCCATGTATTCCATTAATTTAAGTTAAGAAAAATGATTTAATTCAGATAAAGTTTTGAAAGACATCATAATCCTAAGTTTTGAGTAAGAATTTCTTTTAGTGACAATTTATTCTTTGTTAATTAATTTGTTAATTAATTATTTTTAGTTTAATTAATCAATTGAAAGCAAGTGCTTTGATAAGATATATTATGTTATAAATTTAGTACTTAGTAAAAATACGTACTAATCTTTGTGAGAAACGATACTCGACTTACTTTATATTACTTGTACGGCCACATGCACTTGCGTGTATTAATCCAACCAACAATCTCATTAAGCTTAGACTCTAATTATGACTACATATGACATGTAAGTGTTTTCTACCCTACAAGTCAATCAAACCAACAATCTCAATACATATGACATGCAATTGAAATTTAAAAGATGCTATTTCATCCATGGCTTACTCTAAACTCCCTCTTCCAGTTCCCTTAAGGTCACCTTATCTATCTAATTGGTGGCCAATCCATCAGACGCTTTAAGAACAAAATTGAAATAAACAACTCAAACACTATCAATCATAAGCAATAAATAATATTAAAAATTGAGACTATGCATTGGGTTCAATCGTGATTCTAAAGTAAAAACTTAGTTCAACTCAATTTTTAAAACATCATCTAAAAAAGAAATTTAACCTTCAAAACTAAACAAAAAAGTATAAAGATAACAAGAAAAGAAAGAACACTAATAGTTGTCAAGTCTTCAAACCCCCAATCTTCCTTGCTTTCTTTGTTAGGTCCAATGTCTCTTTTTCTTCAGAAAAACCTTGCTTAATTGTCCCTCAAACATGCTCTTGAAAGAAAAATTAAATAAAACTTGAGTCCAAGATTAAAAAGAAGTCAAATAGCTTAAGAACTCTTCTTTCATCATTAGGTGCCTTGAAGCATCTTTCTCAATCAGGCGCAGCGATGCTGACTCCTTCCATGGCCGTAGCGCTCAAAGCTTTACAATATTCATTCAAGCTTGACTACATTACTTCAAATTTGACATGGTTTTTGACCCCTTTTCAAGCTGAACTAAGTAAAGTGGTAAGAATAAAAGTTGTAGATCTGCCTCTTAGCTTTTCAATGATTCAAGAATCACTGAAATTGGACTTCTGTAGTAGGAGATATGCTTAAAAAACTACTACATATGCAATTGAAGTCTACACCTAAAATGCATCTCCTTCACAAAATAGGCCCTCTTTTCAAAGCGCACATACAAAAACATAAAACTTAACTTAAAGAATAACAAAACTTTAAAAAAAATTATAAAATAACTTACACAATTGAACCCAACATAATTAAATTAAATTAAATTAATGATTATAAATAACTAATACTTAAATTAAATCCCAAAAACTTAGACAAAATTACCCAAAATTGAAACCAAATAACTTTATAAAATAAAGTTATCAAAACACAAGTTTGGATTGAATATGGTCGTTGCTAAGGCTTGAGGGTCAACTACAACACTCATAAGGTTAACTATGTTCTTCAAAATTCTCAAATTAGGGTTCCATAGTTAAGTACAACCTTCCTCTACTCGATCCAATTCCCGAGAACATGTATTTTACAAATTTGGGCTAAAACAGTCGATTATAAAGAGGCCAAAGTCGACAATGTCTTTGAATTGTCCTATGTTTTACTCATCAAGCTCGTTGGGGTCGACTATACTTGTGCCAAGATCAACCATGGCTGTCCAAAAGTTGAATTGTGCTTTGCAATCTACCTCAAGATCGACTATGCCTCTTATAGGGTCGACTATGTCTTCTCTATTTCACAATTCTTCTTTTATTTTTCAACTATTCTGCCATTGGATTGACTTGAGCTTCTCTAAGTTCAACTTGAGCTTTCGTAGAATCGACTCTTAACTTGTGTCTTCAAGATTCCTTGATTTTTTGGCAAATTTCTTCAATTCTCTCTTCCTTGCCTTGTTCTTATAATTAAATATTAATTCAAAACATGCTTGCTCTACAATTTCTTAGCTGAAGATTCATTGTTTGAAAGCTTTTGTGATATTTTCTAATCATGCATGGCTTTTCAAACAAATGTATGACTTTAGGGGATGAAAAATATAATTAAGATAATTTCAAAAGCTTGACATTAAAACCAAGATATCATATAACTTCTGCCAAATTAAAACATAATATAATTCAAGACTAACAACCTATCCTTCATATCTCAATACCTCATTTCCGTAATTTTGAAAATACTTGAAAACTTGTCCAAATGGACTCCATTCATCCATATACTCATCAAATCAATTTGGTTTTAAATTTCCAACATTTTCACAAGATATAAACACTAGGTCTGAGTTCAAAACATAGTTTTTACAAGCTTTACTAAGAATTTCCTATATTATCCTCTAAGCTAAGATCGGGGTTTCACACATTACTATATACCTATTATGATAAAAAAATTTATTAGTTATCATTATTATGTAAATAAAACTTTTAATTTACATAATATAATATATATATTTAATATAAACATATTTACTTTTTGTTTTGTGTTAACATTATAAAATTATAACTCAAAATTATTAACGTTTTCATTTATGCTTACATCAATAGAACAAATCAAAGTGTTGTGATTAAGTGAAAATAACTATTAACACAATTTTTTTAAAAAAACAAATGAGAACATAACATAGATAATAGCTATAACTTATAATAAATTTTATTTATATGATTATATTTAATAACTTTATTAATTATTGTATTTGTTTACATAATATATTGTTTCTTAATTATTATATATACAAACTTCGTATATATAACATTATAATATATAATTTATGTTATAACACATATGATAAAGTAATACAAAATAATATTTTGATGTTATTATACAAAGTTTTTATATGTTTGATGTGGTATATAAAATTAATACATAACTTATACATATTGATATATAAGCAATTAATATTCAACAAAATAATATATTTAATAATATTATATAAACAACAAAATAATATTGATTTTATTTATAATTAAATAATATTAATATATAAAATATTGTGTATAATATTTATAATTTATATAGCAAAGTTTATTATTATTTAAAGTGTAATAAATCCTACCTACATATTCGTTCTATACTTAACATTGTCTTTGATATGTCAACATGATTAGGGGGTATTTTTGACTTTTCAAGAAATGGACAATGATGAGGTGATCTAACGTCTTTTTATTTGGATAAAAATATACTTCAATTGTTTTTGAGTTTGACCCAAACAAGTTAGGCCACAGTCTGGTGCTGGTTGGGCTCGGGGTGGATCCAACCCTCTTATTTTCCTTCTCTTTTTTCTTTCTTCCTATTCACCAAACGACGTAGTTTCCTCATAGGCTATAACAACCTTTTCGTTTTTTTTTCCGTCACTTGTCACTCCTCATCTTCTCGCACCATAATCCCTTTCTGTCAGCCCTCCGCCTTGGCTTTTTCGATGCTTACTATTTCCTTTCTTTCCTCCTTTCTTCTCTTCCCTCTGCCTTTTACTGCCGTCAGTTTCTTCTCTTTCTACAAAACCTAAGCCTTCCTTCCTGCTGGTAAATCCATCATCTTCTTCGTCTCTCCGCTTTAAAAGCTTTCACAAATTACTTCCCCTAAATCTCAGGTTACGATAAAAAGTTTTAGATTTGATCTGTTGCTGGTGATTTATTGTTAAAAGAAATTTCTAGAAATTTTATGAGAAAGTTCTGATCTGCTTTATTCTTGGTTGGTGTTTTTCTTTTTTTTTATATAAAGATTTTTGTGGTTTTGAAAAAGATGAATCTTTTAAATTTTTATTTAATGTCATCGTTTTTCTTCTGCGTCGCCGGTGACGAATGGTATAATTGCTTTGTGATTGTTATATTACTTTATTGGGATTTTAATATCTTATGATTATTAATAATAAATTTTGGGATTTTAGCTTTTGTAGGATGTTATCAATTGTGAAATGATTGAGTATTATAACATTCCTGGCTGTTATATTCTGAGGTCATAGGCAATTTTAATTTTGGAGAACTTGCATGCAAGTAAGTTATAGGATATCTATACTCATTGCAGTTTAATTAGTAAATAACAAGTGTTAATTAATTACGATTATGGATGTCATTCTTGATCTCTGTGAAGAGAAAGATCACAGTTAGGGTTTTGTTATGGAGCAGGACTATTTATCAGGAAGCTTTAATTTTGTTGAACTTAATGCTTGGTTTGACAAGTTGACTTTGTGACATGTGGAAATCCACTTGTATTTCATGCACATAACTATGTTTTGTTGCTGGTTTGAAGACTCAACATGGTAGAATGCATGGGATCCATTTCATGGTTTTGTGCACTTGTTAATATCTTTAGAACAAGTGTTAATATGTTAATACAGATGTAGGCTCTTGCATAAGCTTATTTATAATATTATGTTCACTGTGTGATCATCATGTATTAAGAGTGTGTAAGGCTTGTTAAGTCTCTGTTTTGGTGCTCCATAACAGAGCACATATTGAATGAAAGACCATCTTTTGTGTCTTTATTTTCACAACAGAGTATCAGAGATTTGTTAAGTTCTTAAGGGACCTTACTACTGAAAGAATCCAAAACACTTTCTCAACAGACCAACCGCAAGTTAGTTTGTCACCATGACTTCAACTTCTAACACTGCCTTCAGTTATCAAGGTCCACCGGTGTTTAATGGAGAAAATTATGCAATTTGGTCTGCCAAGATGGATTTTTATCTTTGAGGTCTTAACCTTTGGGACGCAGTTGAATTAGGACCTGATGTTCCTACCTTGAAAGAAAATGCAACAGCTGCTCAAATGAAGAGATTGCAAAACGCTATCATGCATTGTCATACATCTAAAGAGCTGTTAAAGATGCAATGCTTGTGAGAATAATGGGGTGTAAAACATCTAAGGATGCTTGGAACAAACTTAGAGATCAATTCGAAGGTTCAAAAAGAACTAAAGAGATTCAAATTATGAACTTAACCAGGGAGTTTGAGACCTTGGGAATGAAGGATTTAGAGAAAGTTAAAGATTATGTCAACAAGCTCATGCGGGTGGTGAATCAGATTAGATTATTGGGAGAAGATTTATCTGAAAGACGAGTCGTTCAAAAGGCTCTTGTATCTTTACCAGAGAGGTTTGAGTTAACAATAGCCTCTCTAGAAGGATCAAAAGAACTCTCTAAATTATCATTCTCTGATGTTGCTTATGCTCTCCAAGCTGTAGAGCAAAGGAAAGTTATAAGGAGTGACAGCATCACCGAAAATGCCCTATTTGCAAGGATGAAAGGGAAAACGGTGGGAGAGTCAAGCATGAGGAAGGACTCAGATGAACAAGAGGAAAAAGAGAAAAGGGGTGAATAAAAACCAGCAGAAGAAAGGGAAATGGCAACTCTGTTCTCATTGTAAAAGAAAGGGTCATGTTGAGCCCAACTGTTGGTTTAGACCCAATGTAAGGTGCAAAAGTTGCAACCAGTTGGGACATGCTCAGAGTGTATGCAAGAATAAGGCTGAGACTCAAGCTAAAGTACAAGAACCAGTGGATAAAGCAGATTTAGCAGAAAAAAAGTCTTATTCATGGTGCAATCTAATGATGTAAATGCCATTGGTGCTAACCAATGGCTCTTGGACAGTGGTTCTTTTAACCACATGACCCCAAATGAAACTTTGTTTACTGAACTTGATAATCATTACCGTTCAAGAGTAAAGATTGGCAATGGTGTGTTCTTGGAATCAACTAGAAAGGGGTTAGCAGTTATACAAACTACAACGGGCTCCAAGTATGTCTTAGAGGCTCTCTTGGTACTAGAAATTACTCAGAATTTGTTAAGTGTGGGTCAAATGCTTGAGCATGACTATGTGTTGTTGTTCAAAGATAAATGTTGCACTATTTATGCTCCCAGTGGTGATTATTTGATGATAATTCCCATGAAGCAAAAATGTTTTCCTGTAAATCGGAATGAGACTTGCTTGCAAATTTGTGAAGTAAAGACAAGTTTGACAACCATGTGGCATAAAAGACTTAGCGACTATAATTATGGAAATTTGAAGCAGATAACTAATTTTGGTGCTGCAAATAATTTTCCAAGAAGGTTCTGGGCTACAGCTACCTCAACTACAATTTATTTGTTTAATTTTATTCTTGCTCGTGCAAGGACTATTTCACTTTCTGAGGTATGGTATGGTATGGTATGAGACCATCTGTTAAGCATCTCCAAGTCTTTGAAAGTATATGTTATGGATGTAGACCAAACGAACATCGAAATAAGTTTCTTCGCAAGGTTCAAATTGGAGTTCTGGCAGGCTATAGTTTACATTCAAAGGCTTACAAGATATATTTGGTTTATTCTGGTAAGATATCTATCAGTACAAATTTTGCATCTGATAAAAATAGTGAATGGAACTGGAACCAAAGTCAAGTTGATGAAGATGAGATAGTTGATTAAGCTTTTGTTAGAGGAGTAAGATCGATCCAGGACATCTATCAAAGGTGTCAATTGGCTATGACAGAGCTAAGTTCCTTTAACGAGAACTTTCTTAATGAGCATTGTGTCAAGTACCAAGCATTGATAAATGCAGAAAATCAAGGTGAGATAGCTATTATTCACTGCAACAAAGGGGAGCAGATTGTTGATACAATGACCAATGTAAGGCAAAGTTCAAGTATCATACATAAAATTTGAAGTTTGTAAATGCAAGCATTAAGAGGGAATGTTGAAGTTAATGCTTTGTCTGACAAGTGGACTTTGTGACATGTGGAAATCCACTTGTATTTCGTGCACATAACTATGTGTTGTTGCTAGTTTGAAGACTCAACGCGGTAGTATACAGGGATCCATTCCATGGTTGTGTGCACTTGTTAATCTCTTTAGAACAAGTGTCAATATGTTAATACGGATGTAGGCTCATGTATAAGCTTATTTATAATAATATTTTCACTGTGTAATCATCATGTATTAAAAGTGTGTAAGGCTTGTTAAGTCTCTGTTTTGGTGCTCCATAACAGAGCACATATTGAATGAAAGACCATCTTTTGTGTCTTTATTTTCACAACAAATTTATATCCTTCTTTTGCCTCGAAGGTTTTTGTTTAGATTTAGAATATTCTACTTTTGTTAAATAAGTTCTATCAACTTAGTCATAAACACGTAATTCGAATAGAGATCACAAATCATCAATAATAAAAATCAGTTAAAAAAAACCTAAAACACAAAAAGTATTGAAAGAAAAAACAAAAGCAAGAGAAGTTTGGTCGATTTTGAAGACAATGAGGGCATATGACTTTCTAAGGAAAAGAAGACATTAATTTGGATCATGAAATAGTTAGGAATGTAACAAAATATTTATTCTGGGATAATAGAATGAGATAGGAATAGAATAAAATAGTTATTATTTAATTTCATACAATGAAAAGAAATAGAGTAGGAATAGTTATTATCTCTTATTACAGTGTTTGGTTAGTAAAAATAACTTTGAAATCAGAAAGGAATAGAGGATAAAAAACAAAGATACTCTTTATTATGTATATTATTATATATTTTATTTTTAAATATTAATATTTTATTTATAATTTAATCATTGATATTATAAAATATAAATATATTATTTACAATTTATATGCTATTATGATTATTCATTTTTATCTATTTTTATTTTTTAAATATTAATNTTTTTTATTATAATTATTAGTAAGATTTATTCAATTTACAAATAAAAATTTTTAATTGCATTGAATGATTTCATTAAAAAATATTTTTTTAATTATAATAGTATTGAATAATTTAAATATTAATATTTGAAGTAAAAAAAATTAAGTTAAATATTAATATTTTTAATTATTTTAATATTTTAAATTAAATATTAATGTTCATCAAACCTACACTTCTATGGTACATTTGATTCACAGAATAGAATGAAATAAAATATAATAGGTATTTTGTGGGAATACAATAAGATAGGAATAAAATGGAAATGTTATTATGTAGTTTGATTGACATAATGGAATAAGATAAGAATTTTATTATTACTTATTTTAATGTTTGCTTTGTAAAATAATTTTGGAATAACAAAGGAATAGCTGATAAAAAGACAAAAATACTCACTATTATAATGTATGATTATTTATTTTTATTTTATTTTATTTTTAAATGTTAATATTTTATAATTACTTAAAAGATTAATAATTGATCATTTAAGTATTCATATTTTATTTATAATCTAATCATTAACATTTTAAAATATTAATATTTTTTTTATAATTTAAATGTTGTTATGATTAAAATATGAATAATTTTAATTGGTTTTTAAATTTAAAATATTGTTTTTTTATAATATATAATTAACACTTTAAACTTTGTTCTTTTTTATAATAATATTAATAATTGATCATTTAAATATTTAAATTTAATTTATAATTTAATCATTAATATTTTAAATTATTAATATTTTATTTACAATTGAAATGTCATTATGATTAAAATATAAATAATTTAATTAATTTAAATATTATTATAATTTAAATATTTAAATTTTTTAATATTTTAATTCAAAGCATTAATTTTATAAGTTTCGGTTTTTAATTTTTCAAAGAAAGTAAGGATATTTTAGTTCAAAATGTTTGAATTCTGTTATCATGGATATGAAATAGCTAATACCATAGGGAGATGTGGTATTAGCTATTCTAAGGCTTAGGGTGATTTTAAGGAATAGTCATTCCTCTATAATGGTTATTCCTTCCTCCATGGACATACCAAATATAGGGAGAAAATTTTTGGGGGAACAGAGAGGGAATGGCAGACATACTATAAAAATTAGTGATAGGGAATGAGAGGAAGGGATTAAAAAAAAAAGTGTGAAAGTTTAGGTTTTTATACATTGTTAAAATACGAAAGTTTAGGATTTTATACATAAAAAAAAAAAAAAAAAAGGAAGCATGGGTTGTTAAAGCTTGAAGTTCATTATGTTTTTGGTTGAAGCTCGACGCTCAAGAAATAAAGATAATTAAAAAATAAAATAAAATAATGATAAATATTGTAATTATTTCAAAATAATAAAAAGTGAAAAAATAAAAAATAAAATTTAATATGAAATTTTGTTAATAAAATTGGAACAATGACAAAGATTTTTAAAATATTTGTACTTTAAAATAATTATTTTTTATTTATTATTACTATTATTATTTATAATTTTTTTAATTTAAAGTTATTCATTTTACTATTATTATCATTATTTACAAAAGTTTTTATCAAATGACCAATCATTAATAATATATATTTTAAAATATATTTTTTTAACTATTATTATCATTATTTACAAATTTTTTTATCAAATGACCAATCATTAATAATATTTTTTTAAAATATATTTTATATATAAATATTATTAATATAACTGTAATTTGCTTCGTTATTATAATACTCTGTACTTCGATATGGTGGCTAATAAAACTTATCGGATGCCAATTGAGATTAATTAGAATGTTTAAAAGTGATAAAGGGTGAAAGGAATAGTTTGAAATAAAATATCTCACACGTGAAGAAATAACAATTGAGTAATAATATTTTATTGAGGATGAATGTGAAACCTCAGTGGAGGTAGACACGATGACGCAGATTATGAGTAATCTTGTCATTTTTCTTGGTGAGCTCCTAAAAGTCAGCTTTTCAAATATTATTAAGGTCTAAGTAGGCCTAAGAAATAAATGAATAAGATATATAATAATGAAAAAAATTGAAATAATGATAATTTCCATAATAGGGGCAAAATGGTCATTTTAGGTCTTGAGTCTAAACTTCTAAGTTTTCATGAACTTGAGTACCCCCAGTTTATTGTGGACCTTGTCTCAGTGTTAAAAGAGTAAAAAGTCTGAACCAAAGGAAAGAAGAAGGTGAAGTCAACTATGCAATGGCATTTTTGTAAATAAGTGGAACTTTAGTCAACTTTAAGCATAAATATCTAATTCTCCAACACTTTCTCCTTACTTCCAATAGCTTTTTCTTCTTCTTCTTCCCATTTCTCTTTTCCATTTCACGTTTTCCATCTCCCATGGAAGCCTCCCTTGAAACCTTCATGATTTTCTCATGGTAATCCCAAATCTTATGTTTGTATATGTACCTTGTCATAAGGTTTTTCATGCTTTTTCACTTCTACACCTCAAGAACCCTCAAAAGTCTTTTCTCAACACTTTCTCTCACTAGTTGGATATTTTAGAGAGAGAAAGAGAGAGAGATTCTTCATAATAGCTTGAAAACTCTTGAAAAGGAATCCAACTGCAAAACCACCAAGGTGAGTAGTGAGTTAAGTTTGATTTAGAAAATAGCTTTTGAAATAATATTCATGTCAATTGAGTTGGTTGTGATGTATTATGTGTGATAGGTTCTCACGAGACCCCACATCTTCACTTGGAGCATTAGTGGAAGTTGGAGTCAATTAAATAACCAACAAAGACAAGTGAGTGAACTTGCATCTAAATTGTTTTGGGAAATGCATATCCGTTTGAATGAATCATTTGAAAATTTTATTTGTTTTTTGCTTTAAAATATACCTAGAGAACAAGCCTTTGATGAAATGTTTTTATATTGTGAAATGTGCAATGTGATTAGTTCATGCGTTCCTACATTATGTTGATGTGTATGTTATGCATTGAATGGTACTATTGTGTGATAATTATAACCGTGCGTGTGCGGTGTGGGAGTGCACATGCCGATGATTTATGCCATGTGCGGTGCAGGAGAGCACATGATGTTGATGATGATATTGTAATGTGCAGTGTGGGAGTGCACATGAGCTGTGGGAGAGTTGGGGTGATGCTGGTAGTTGTATATATGTTTATATATGTTATATATAGAGAGGTTATAGAAAATATATTAAGATTGCATTGAATATTGAATGTTAAAATTTGACAAATGCTTTCCAATTGATTTCACTACAGCAAAAATAGATTTTCGTTGTGACAAGGATTCTTTTAATTTCATTGCCCTGTTTCTCACTGCAGTAAAATTCCATTCTCACTGCAACGAGAAACTCTCAAGTGTTAAGGGCTTGACTAGCCCAGATTTTCACTGCAACGAAAATGCATTCTCGCTGCAGCGAGAAACTCTCGGGTGGTGGTTCAAAATTTTACCCTGAATTTCATTGCAGTGAGAATGCTTTTTCGCTGCAGTGAAATTCATTCTGCTATGCTTGTCTTGCTTGGACTCTACCAAGTTTTCACTCTTTAACTTCATTGTTGATCATGGATCTTTCAATACTAAGGCACTAAATAATCAAGGGCTGAATTGAGGGGTTTTAACAAGAAATTAAGCTAAATTGCATTGTTTTCAACATAAGTGTATTATGTTTTTTAAAACTTCCTATATTGATACTTGTTCCCTTCCTATGTTCACTCACTAGGTTTATAGTCACTCTTTTTAACTTCATGTTTTCAAATTCAAAGGCAGTTGGGACCTAGATTGA
Organism: Theobroma cacao; assembly: GCF_000208745.1. NCBI lineage: Eukaryota > Viridiplantae > Streptophyta > Magnoliopsida > Malvales > Malvaceae > Theobroma > Theobroma cacao. The sequence continues at coordinate 3,935,710 of NC_030853.1, forward strand.
GGTGTTCACTTGTATTCGCCTTTTTGGTATGTACCATGGCATTCAGTAGTCGTACCCGTACCTAGAGTCACTCTACTGGTAGTCAAAAGTCTTTTGCTCGTGTATATTCACATGTGTTGTAAATTACTAAGGTTCATGTTATGAACAATACATGTATATTTGGATTGATGATTAGCATTAAGAGTTGGCAATGGGTGACATTTTTTTGGGTTAATATAAAGGCAATCATATGATTGTCCAAGCACACTATTAAAGTAATTATAGTTGAAAATTATGAAATGTGACTTTAGGTGTGATGGATGAAATAATGGACAGGACTACAAAAAGAGGCTTGCTTTGGCTTAGTGGGCTATGCCCATTGGGCCCTTGCACTAGTCATGGCCCGAAAATTGAGCTGTGACAATTATAATTGAGATACATATATTTCATTTTTTGCATAAAACCACTTTATTTTTTTCATAATAAAATATATTATTTAATTATTTAAAATAAGTTTTTAAATTATATGTCAATTAATAACTCCTGTCACATAACATTGGTCAATATCTAATTGCTAATGATTCATTAAATTATTATATACAAAATAGTATGCTTGTAAAATTTTGTTGGTGATAAGTGGCTCTTACTCTCTATTTCTTTTCCCATCTTTTTAGTCTTCTGATCCATTTCTGCTTTCTAAGTTTTCACCCCTTGCTGTCGTATCATGTCGACAGAAGAGTGACTGAAGCTTCCTTTACCATGCTAACTACAGCTTCCTCCAACAACTCCTCACTTCTTCCATTCTGGTACAAAACTAAAAATTTACATGAATTCACCTTCTCCATAGCCTTTGTTCTTCTTTTCCTATTCTTACTACTAAATCTTCAATTGTTTGTTGTTTTTTTTAGTTAAACGGAGTTCTATCTTAATTACAATTCCTGGCATGAAGGGTAACCTTGTGCTCTTTTTGGCTATCTTAAAATTAGAAACCAATTGATAATGCCTAAATGGAGGTTCATTTGTGTAATTTTGAAATTTTCTATATCCAATTTCATTTTCTTATGGGCATCTAGAGGGTGTTACTGTGCCAACATTTTCTAGACTAGAGACTTGTTTCAAAAGAATAATCTTGAAATTACAATTAAGATTTTGATATGGATGATTCTTATATATTTTTAAATGAGCCTCTCGTAATCCAAGGTTTGTTTTTGGTCTTTCTTGGTTTTTTGTCGAGGTTGGTCAGTGTGTAAATGAGTCATGGTGCCTCAATTGTGCAGATTCTCAGTTTTAAGGGGATGTTGCCCCTGGATTCCTATGATTGACTCCTTGATTGGGTTTTTTGTGTAATCAGGAAACAATTTGCTTGGTCAAAAGTACAGCTTTGAAGGGTAACTGTGTTGCCTTTGTTAATGAAATTCTTTACTTTCAAAAAAAAAAAAGTAATCCAAGGTAAGGAAAGCTTCAGCAATTTCTTTTTTCATTCTTTTTTGTGAGTTGTTCTATTTTTTTGGCAGTTTAAATAAAATATTGAATCTTTTGACAACTCATTTTCACAACTCGTGTTGGTGCTAAGTTTCAACCCAAATCCAAACTAAAGCCTAGAAAGGAAAAGGTTACATTAATTCCTTGTAATAAAAAGGTAGAATTGTGTAGTTTTGTCTGTCGATACATCAGTAACATCTAGAACTGAAGTATCCTTGAAAAACAATTATAAGGATTTATCCCAAATTGCTATTACCATAACAAATGATGTTGGTTTCGTTGAGGCACCAAACTTTAATATTCTGGTGACTGTCAATAATCATGATAGCCTTTCTGTTCCTAATATATGGACAAAAGATGTTATGGTCTTTTTTGATTTTCGTGTTTGAGTTTCTTTATGACAAACTAGATATTCGTAAGTTTTATTGGCTTTTGAATTTTATTTGGTTTTAGGTAGATTTTGATTTGGACCCTTTTGATGATGTTGCAAACCAAGTAACAAGTACTGGTGAGTTGATGTTTTTGATTACTTTGTATCGTTCAGAGAATTATACTTGACTGATAGTGTAATGACATTAATTTCTGTGGCAAGTCGAGTTGGTGGCAAGTTTCAACCCAAGACTAGACCTAAAGGTAAAGAAGGTACTTCTACTTCAATACCTTCAAAACTCCCTAATGTTTTGAAGGAAGAGACTGTTATTCTAGCATCAATGGGCTCCAATGCAACTAGTATCGTACAACCTAATAGCATTATAAGTGACTGTAGGAGCTACCAAGTAATGACCTCTTCTCAAGTAGCTATCACAGATTCTTTGCTTTCACAAGTTGCCATTTCCAATGGTTGTCATGATTCACATTCTAGTTTTAGAATATCAGTTAGGGAGGTAACTGAAAAAATGTTATATCTCTTTCATGGTTGTTGGTCCCAAACAGAGTGCTAAAAGGGGTGAATAGCACTTTAAAAATATTTTGAAGATAAATTTAGAAATATTTTGAAAACCTTTGGGAAGATTTAGGATAGATGATTTGGAACTTGTGAAGGTTAGTAAACACCAAGTAAAGAAAGGTTAAGAAAAGTAGACAAAACACGATATTTATAATGGTTCGGTCCACTTAACCTACATCTACTACCTTGATCTTCCTAATCAAGGATTTTCAATCCAACTTTACTAAAACTAGTGGAATTAACAACTTCCACCAAGCTTTTACAAGGTGAGCTTCTAACCCAAGCTCCAACCCTTTTACAAGGCAGTCCTAAGCTTATCCTAGCTTAGACTACTCTTTAAAGTGTCTCACACATTATAAGTAAACAAGAAATATAAGATAAAGAAGATACAAATTACCATTTAACTTATATAAGTTATACAAGCTTTAGCACAAACACCTTCACAAGGATAGGAGTGGAATACAAGTGTTAAGAGAAGGTTTTTGAATGTTTTTAGCTCAAAATCACTCTTGGTAGTTTCTTTATGTGATTTTTGACTATTGGAGAGGCTTTAAATACTTGAGAGACTAATTATAGCCGTTAGAGACAATTTCTAGTTGTTACTAGTTGTTATTTTGTCTTCTAGCGACTCTTTTCAAATAAGTAAACAATGTTCCGTTAACTGGTTAAAGGCAGCTCTAACCAGTTACAACTTTTCTACTTAGCACTGTCTTATTGTTGTGTTCTCTGCTCTAACCGATTACAAGACACTCTAACAGATTAAGAGAACTCTATCTTCAGGCTTCTTCTCTTCAGCAGACTTCCTCTAACTGGTTAACTCTTCCTTAACTAATTGGAACTTTACTTCTTTTAGCTTTAACAGATTACCACTAGCTCTAATCAATTAAAAATTCTTTGAATTTTCACTCCTTCATTTTGGCCCCATCCAACGATCGCCTTCACTTTGAATTTGAATTTTGGTACTTGAAGATTCTTCAAGTCTTATGCTCTAATCAATTAACCCCACACCTTAATCGATTAGCACACCTCTACTTTACTTTGTCCAACACTTGCTTAATCAGTTAAGCCTTGTGCTAGCTAATTAAGACTTCTATGTTTTGTTTTTCGAATAGCACCCAATTTGGCCTTAACTGATTAAGGCTCTATTTTAATTAGTTAAAGACATGTTGTCTTTTCTAGGTCTTTTCTTCTTTACTTCTTTAACTGATTAACCAATCTTGTAATTAAGCAAGTTTCTTCACTTGCTTCCAAACAACAAATATTAAAGGTTTTAAACTTTGTCATGTACATTTAAATAATATAATCAGACATCAATAAATGAGAATGTTTTGTTATCATCAAAAACACATGGAATTAACAATGGTATCTGTGTATGCAATACATTTTTCTTTATTTGGCTATAGATCATTCAGTACAATTTGACAAATTAGTTCCATCCAAAAAAAGAAAAAAGAAAAAGAAAAGTTAACACATTGATGTTACTTTTGGAATGCAGATATATTTTTTGGGTTGGAATGTCTCGACCAATTGCTTGCCCAATCTTCTAATAATAATAGAGGTATTCAGATTGATGATGAAAGAACGGGATCAAAGGTGAAGATTAACACTTGAATAAAAATTACTGAATTTCTTGTTTTCATTTACCACCTTATATAGTTGTATTTTAAGATTAATTATGAACACTCATAATTTCAAGTATCATATAATTTCAAGTATCATATACCTAAGAGCCAATTAATTCTAAGATTGCTTGTGATGAAGCAAGAAACCAAGAACTCTTAATGTGCTTGTCGCAGAAGACAGTTTGAAACCTTGCAATCGAAATCTTTGTTTCTTCACCTTTGAGATTTGTCAAATTTTTAACTGCCCAAGTATTTAGCCTCTAATAGTAATCAACATAGTGATAAAATAAGACCTTATCAAGGTAGATTTTTTTTTTTTTTACTTGTGCTCATAAGTTATATTTTTAACAAAAGGCCAAAACAAAGCTTAGTCAAATACTAAATTTTTGTCAGACCAAGAAAACTATTTTTTCTTTTCTTCCTCTTATGTTTCAACTAAGAAATGTGGCTTTAGACTTAGTATTCTTACTGGCTAACATAACATATTTATATAGTCAAACTTAGTTGTAACTTTATACACAGCATTTATATTTTTATTCAATTAAGTCCCTATGAACTTAATTATTTTTCATTTTTTTGGTCTATTTTAATAAAATTCAATTTAATTGATTATCCTTATTTAATCTCAATCATATCACTTAATCTATGTGACCCATTAGGGTTCTAACATATTGGTAATAAATATAAATCATAATCATATACCAATTCAATAGTTGATTTATATTTATAAATTATGAGCGGTATCTAAAAACTCATCATGACTACCCAAATGTTAGAAAGTCATAAAAGAATTTGACAAAGTCCTTCAGTGATAAGTCTCTCAATGCAACATGGTCTTTTCATCATATATCCCAAATATGTCATTAAGCATGGCTTAGTGTTTACTTATGACATTTCGTATTAGTTCTTATAATTCATGATTAACCTTATGAATTTAGAAAATCAACTTTCCTCAAACTTATATGCTTTGACCAAATAGTTTATATAAGTTAATCTTAAATTAAGAACAAATGAGATATATCCCCTCTTGTCATTTAAGGTGATGAATCCTCTAGTTGATCACTCATTCACTTTTGCATGCTTCATGCCATATCCAAAAGCACACAATTTAGACATTTGGTCACCTTCAAACCCATAAAGGTAAAATTAAAGTATGTCACTCCCCATACAAGATGACCTAGTGTCTCAAGCTTGAGAACTAGTTGCACGACTATCACATGAGAACATATTCCATTGACACTTAAGTGAAACACCAAATGGAGTCCTCATAGCAGGTCATCTTCAGTGAACTTATTCTCTAACAAGCACCCACATGTTATCATCAAGTATTCCATATATTTCAATCTATGAGATCGATTGCTTACTTCTCAAGTAAGGAAGTTTAACAGCTACCAATCTTTGGGCATTGTCAATGCCTTGTCTTGACAATACAATGACTAAGAACATGGCTTTAATGCATAAAGATCTTATAATTGTATCAACATTACAATTCTCTACAAGACCCTTTATATTCCATGAGCTTCATCCAATTAATACTTAAATAATTCCTTATTTTTTGTACTAACATGAATGAAAACCTCTATCACATATTGTTGTGCAATTAAGTATGCATTAAATGATAATATATATTCCTTGACCAATGTAATTGACTCAAGGATATATACCAATAGTTTATACTTGTGTTTTTGTGTTGTGGTGATAGCCTTATCTCTTAATTGATGTGGAGACTCTAGATATCATCTCCAGTGTAACCATTGCTTCTGGTATGTGCTAAACTAGCTCCTATGTTAATCTCTGGGTGTTTTTGTGTGTCTATATCAAATACTTTTTTACTTTTAGGACGACATGCTGGAAAATTCAAACCAAGACCAGGTTACAAACTAGTGTGGTCACATCTCAACCTGCTGTGGTTGATATTATTATGCATCCTCCAACTGTTCGTTTGTTCTTTCTGAAACTATGTGCATGGAGAACTCAATTCCTAATTGCTCACCCATGCATGTAGGTGCTTTTATTCCTCCAGATCCTTCTACCTCTGAGTTCCCAGCGAATGAGGAATTGACAAACCTCACAGAAGCTTGTAACCCAGGTGTTACACTTTCTGGAGATGTTCCTAGTATGCTTGGAAAATTGATAAATCTTTTTATGCATAACTTTCTCCTATATTTAATCTTTGACTTGGATAAAACTCTTTTTGAAATTGCATTATCCGATGTTATCCTGATTATGTTCCCCTATTGGTTCTCAGAGCTCTAATAGCAGGAAAAAGAGGGCCTCTCTAATACCAAATCCTTCTCAAAAGTCTAAACAATCTTCTGCTAGTGATAGGGGAAATGAAAATGGTAAAGCAACAAAACAGTTAAGAAAGCAAGTAACTAGTCCTTAGCTTGTTGATGATCATGAGGATGGGACTTGTAATGATGACGGCCCAGCCACTGAACCTCCCACTAGTTCTACTATAGATGAGAATAGAGATGATGGTGATGATGAATATAATGCAGAGAGTGCATTTCGGAAGAAGAGAACTTATAGGATGTCAAAGAAACCCAAGTCTGAAAATGGAAAACCTTTTCAGAAGCGTAAGACAACTAAAAGAAAAACAAGTTGAAAAGCATAAGAAAATGAATGAAGCATCAAATCAACCAACAAAAGAACGGCTCAAGAAGTTTTCTCATTTGACGCGTAAAAAGAAAAGATTTGGTTGTTACTACTACTACAAATTAAAGTTTGTGAGACATTATTCTTTATCTATTTATTAATCATTTCCTTTTTCTTTTGTAGTGGATAAGCCTTTACTTCACACCACAGAGGATGAAATTGACTTTGCAAAGGTGGCTTTGAAGAATTTCATTCTAGTTGCAAATTATAAGGAGCAACTAGCGGTAATTACTCTGTTTTTTAGTAAAAGTTACTATGCTTCCACCCCAACTATGAAAAGGACTTTTACATTAAAATAGTCATTTATACTATCTTTGTTAATTCATTTCTATTGCTCGTTCCCTTAACTAAATCTATCATATAATGCAGAAGATGTTGAAGATTGAGTCAAATTCTAATTAGTGGAGTCCTAATAAAATGGGAGTTGTTAGTAGCATAGTGGAGTCCTAATAAAGTGGGGTGGTTAGTAACAGAGTCCTAAAATTGTGAAGCCACGATTACACAAATATAGCATATAACGTTACTTTCCTCTATAAATTAAGTCAAGTACTTTATGTTTTAATCATCTTATCTTCTAGTCTTTATCCAGTCTATAGTATTGTAAAAGCTCTTTGTCTTAACAAAGTCTATTTTTATTCTTCACGTTTTCTCATCTTTCAATTTCCTATTGTTTCTCTGGTTTATTTTACTCTTCCTACTTTATCGTTTTCTATCAATTTGGTATCCGAGCCAAGTTGCAGGGGTTTTTTTTTCTTGTTCATGTTGTTCCAGATGGTAGGGAAGTCTGGAACAAAATTTGAGATTCCACATTTTGATGGAACCAATTTTGCACTATGGAAATTGAAGATGCATGCAGTGCTTATGAAGGATGGCTGTGTTGTGGCTCTTTTGACAAAAGAAGACATGACTGATAAGCAATTTATTGAGAATGATGAGATGGCCTTGGCAAATTTGCAACTGGACTTGGAAGACAATGTTTTGTTCAATGTAGAAACAGAAACATCTGCAAAAGGTCTGTAGGACAAGTTCAAAAGCATTTATGAAGGCAAGTCCTTGACGAACAAAATCTTCTTGAGGCGTCAACTGTACAATTTGAAGATGAGAGATGGAGATTCCATGCAAGAACATCTTAACCAGTTCAATGCACTTGTTAGTAAGCTTCAAGCCCTTGATGTTGAAATAAATGTTGAAGAAAAGGCAAGTATCCTACTTTGTTCTATGCCTGATTCTTGGGATAATCTAATTATGAATTTGAGTCATGTGAAGGTTCTTGATGTGGATTCCATTGTAGCATCACTACTAACAGAAGAAATGAGGAGTAAATCGACTCAATCTAATCCTGGTAATACTATGTACGCTCGCGATAGATCCACTGAGAGAAACCTTAGTGAAAAAGAAAGATTAAGATCCAAGTCTAAAAGCAAGAAAAAGTTGACAAAGTGCTGAAATTACGAAAAGTCTGGACATGTGAAGAAAGACTGCAGACATCGAAGAAGTGAAAATCTTGAGACAGGTAATTTTCATGGTAATATAGGCGAAGGCACTTCGATAGTAGAAGGTTGAGATGCATTAGTAGCAACATCAGAAACTACAATAGTCTTGAGTCAATGGATTCTTGATTTTAGAGCATCCTTTCATATAACTCCACACAAGGAATGGTTTCACACTTATAAACCATATGAAGGTGGCATAGTTTACATCGGTGACAATGGGGAATGTCGAGTAGTGGGAGTTAGAGAAGTGAGGATCAAGATGTTTGATGGATGTATTCGCACCATTTATGATGTTCGATGTGTACCTGCCTTGAAGAAAAGCTTGCTGTCTTGGGGATGTTTGACAAGCTTGGTATAAAATTCATTGGGGAGAATCGTCACTTGAAGGTGATCAAAGGCATCATGGTGGTAGCCAAAGGAGAATTGAAGGATAATCTGTACAAATTGATTGGTGAAACCTTAGTTAGAGAAGTTGTTGTTGTCGAGTCAGATCTCTCTATGATTTGGCATAGGCTGTTAGGGCACATGAGTGATCGTGGACTGCAAGTACTCTCAAATCAAAAGCTTTTTCCTAGTTTTAAATCTGTCTCTAAACTTTTTGTGAGGATTGTCTGTATCGAAAGCAACATAGATTGGCTTTCTCTTTGTCTACAAGAAGAAGTCAAAATTGTCTTGATTTAATCCATACTGACACTTGTGAAGTACCTGATGTTTCCATTGGTGGATGTTCTTATTTTATGACTTTTATTGATGATTTCTCGCACAAGGCATGGATCTTTATACTTAAACGAAAATCAAATGTTTTTGAGAATTTTAAGATATTCAAAGCACTGGTTGAGAATCAAAAGGTTTTGAAACTTACATGTCTCCGAATTGATAATGGAGGAGCATTTTGCTCCAATGAGTTTGATGACTATTGTAGTGAACATGGAATTAAAAGACACCAAATAGTGCGAAAAACACCACAGCAAAATGGTGTTGCAGAAAGGATGAATCGCACTCTTCTATAATTTGCTAAATGTATGATGAGCACTGCAAAGCTAGGAAAGAAATTTTGGGCAGAAACTATAAGTATTGCTTGTTATTTAATTAATCGTTCTCCTATAATGTCCCTTAATTCAAAAACTCTAGAAGAAGTTTGGATAGGGAAACCTACAAATTATTCTTTCTTGCATGTGTTTAAAAGTGATGCTTATGTTTGGGTTCCCAAGGAACAAAGAACTAAAGTTTACAAGAATTCGAAAAGATGTATTTTTCTTAGCTATGAGACAAGTAGAAAGGGGTGCAGATTGTGGGATCCTACTGCTCGCAAGATCATTATTAGCCGAGATGTTATTTTCAATGAAAATGCTTTTCAAGGCACAATTGAAAAGCAAGAACCAAAGAAGATTATAATTGAGCAAGAGCCAAGTTTCGATGACACTGTTCAAGAGAAAATGTCTTAGGACGAATCTGAGTCAGAATTGTCTAATGAAGAGCCTTTTCTTGTATATTCTCATGAAATGCCAGCACGTTCTCAAAGGACAATTAAGCCTCCAGCCATGTACGATGACTATATCACTTCTTTAAAGCCTCAGACTAATTTTGTTAATGCTTATGTTGCATTGGAGGAAGAACATGGGCCTACATCCTATAAAGAGGCTTATGACTCCATTTATTTAAGCAAATGGAGATGTGCCATGGAGGAGGAGATGGAGTCCTTGCATAAGAACAAGACTTGGGACCTTGTTCAGTTACCTAAAGATCAAAAACCTATTGGTCGTCGATGGAATTACAAACTGAAAAAGGATTCAGATGGGAATGTGGAAAGATATAAGGCTAGGCTTGTGGTAAAAGGGTATGCTCAAAAACCTAGTATTGACTTTGATGAGGTATTTTCTCCAATTGTTCATTTGACTACTATCAGAGTTGTTTTAGCTCTTGCTGCTGTTTATGATTTTGAATTAGAACAACTAGATGTAAAAATCGCTTTCTTGCATGGTGACTGGAATGAAGAAATTTACATGATGCAACCTGAAGGTTTTGTTGAAGAAAATAAGAGAAATTTGGTTTGTCGACTGAACAAATCGCTTTACGGTCTCAAGCAGGCACCTAGGTATTGGTATAAGCGATTTGATTCCTTCATTGTGAGCTTGGGTTTTAAAAGATGTGAGGCTGACCATTGTGCTTACATTTATAATGAAGGTAATGGGTGTTTTTGTATCTTGTTATTATATGTAGACAATATGATTATTGCAGGCAATAGTTTTAAAAAAAATGTCTACACTAAAAGCTCAATTGGCTGAGGAGTTCGAAATGAAGGATTTGGGAGCTGTGAATCATATTCTTGGGATGAAGGTACTTAGAGAAAAAAAAAGACCGAAAAATCTAGTTATCTCAAAAGGGTTATATAGAAAGAATTCTGTTGCGCTTCAATATACATAATGCAAAACCAGTAAGTACCCCATTTCCTGTTCATATTAAATTGTCTTCAAAATTATCTCTTACCACTAAAGCGGAAAAGGCAGTGATGTCTTGAATACCATATTCATCAACAGTAGGGTGCCTTATGTTTGCATGGTATGTACAAGACTAGACCTCGCACAAGCAGTGGGAGTTGTTAGCAGGTATATGGCAAATCCAGGTCGTGATCATTGGGCGGTTGTCAAGCGGATCCTCAGATATCTTAAAGGCACTCAAAATGTCTCATTGTGTTTTGGACACATGAAACTGTAGTGCATTGGTTTTGTTAATGCAGATTTTGCTGGCGATAAAGATAGAAGGAGGTCTACTACCGACTATGTTTTTACCATGTCAGGAGGAGAAATCAACTGGGAATCAAAACTACAATCAGTTGTTGCTTTATCAACAACGGAGGCAGAATACATGGCAGCAACACATGCTTGCAAAGAAGCTATATGGCTGCAAAGGCTTCTTAAGGAATTGATGACGAAACAACAGGAGGTTATTTGTGTTAACAGTGATAGCCAAAGTGCTCTTCATTTGGCTAGAAGCCCAGCTTTCCACTCACGTACAAAGCACATTGATATTCGATATCATTTCGTTAAAGATGTGGTTGAAGATGGCAAGATTATCTTGAAGAAACTTCACACAGACTTGAATCCTGCAAACATGTGGACCAAGTCTGTGACAAGAGAGAAGTTTAACAGATTTAAGAGTTCTCTGGGTCTTGAAGCAATTCGTTGTTCAAATGATGCAATCGTGTCTTCAAGTGGGAGAATTGTTGAAGATTGAGTCAAATTCTAATTAGTGGAGTCCTAATCTTTTATCTTATCCTCTAATCTTTATCCAGTTTTTAGTATTGTAAAAGCTCTTTGTCTTAACAAAGTCTATTTTTATTCTTCACGTTTTCACATCTTTCAATTTCCTATTGTTTCTCTGGTTTATTTTTATTTTACTCTTCCTGCTTTATTATACCGTTGACCAATCAAAGATATGAGAATCTTTTAACTATAGTTGCATCCTGATAAAACTTTGAGTTTATTTCTTCCATTTTCAATACTTTTCATGTAATGCTTCTCAATTCAATCAATACGTTGCATTTTTAATTGCCAACTTATTTTTTGGCATCGTAACAGCGCAATTCTCTCTCTCTTCCTCCCACCCAGTAGGTTTCTTCTCATATACTAATGCTAGTTTCAGTGGAAGTGTTGTTAAGAGTATGTTAAAATTATGCTGTCAATACCTAACCATGCTTTGGGTAGCCATTGACCATATGATATTTCTTTTGTTGACAACAAATACCAAACAGAGGGCTGCAGGAGCATTCTAGAACTTATTTAAATTAGTTATTTTGATATGTTATTTTGTTTTTACTGTCTTTGGTTTATGCTTAGCTACCAAAAACACTTTTCCTGAGGAAAATGCTCATAATGAAGAAAGCTCTATTGCTTCAGAACAAGACCAGGGATTCGCAGACGATCAAATGAGCGGCGGGGCTCAATCGAGTTCCTTCTGCTTAAATTACCAGTCCTACATGGACAGAGAACCCAGAGCAAAATGGACAAAACAAGATACAGAATTGTTCTATGGGGTCTGTGCATGAAGAATTTTAAATCTTTTTTATTTCAATTGGAAACCAACTATTCTTTTATATCTGCAATGTAGTCGAAGAAAAATGCATAAAATATCTTTTCTAGAACTGCAAAATTGTTGTGTCTACATGTGTGTTCGGTGGATGTGTCAATGAATTGATGTGGTAAACTTAATGTGAATCTTATTTTAGTATTATGAAGTGAGGGGTCAGTGTCTTAGGACTCTTTCACCTCCTTCTACAATGAGTTTTATGTTCTGATTTTCAATTGATGTGTGCTGTAATTTGTGTTTTAGGCCATGCGAGTTTGGGCCTGATTTCTTATTGATATGACTACTTTTTCCTGGAAGAAGTAGTCATCAGGTTGAGCTGAAATTCAAGAAGGAAGAGCGTTGATATCCGTTGAGGCTTTCCGAGGCTTTAGCAAGTCGTACCAACGGTGGATTCCATTTTTATTGCGCTTGCTATTGGAAGCTCCACTGGTCTAATTATTGTGAGTTGTGTCATGCTTAGGTGTAATATCATTTTATTATCCAGCAAATTATTCCAATTTGGAGAAAGTGATTTTTTTTATAATTAAAAAAATTTAAATCTTACTCTTTAAATAAAAAAATTATACATTAATTAATAAATCAAACATTCAAATATAACAATTACAATAATTTACCAGATAAATTAAGCAGAATCTAACATAAATGTTTCAACTGATTTGACACGTGAAGAGACAGACTTTGACTTCTGAAATTAATGTATGTTTTCTTTTCTTCTTTTTTGATTCCAATATGGATGATAATTTGCCATGGTGCAATGTTGATCACGTGGCATGTGGCGAACATGTTGACACAAGATGTCTCCCGCATAAGGACATAAATCTGTGTGGGAATGGCTATATGCTTTTGGAATAGTTACCTATTACTCACTGCCCAACAATCTGACTCGTTATTTTCCATCTCTAACTCTACCTCATTCTGCACTCATACTATGATTAATAACTTGTTTACCGAGAAACAGCTATACACAAAACATAGGCTACTCTTTCTCTGTACAAGTACTTAATCATTGTCTCCTTTCTTTGTTTACCCTTCAATAATACCATTAATATTTTTTTAATTACTGTAAAAAAATACACTTGTATATTTATTATATTATGGGTTTTGTTTAATGGCTATCACGAACCTGCATACAAATTCGAGTGAAGGGCAAAACATGACACACAAAAGCCAAATCTTTATGGAAAGTTTTAGCAATGAGATTCATATTTGAGTGGTGTTAATTTCATGAACGTAGGGGGGGTAATATGGACATTTCGAAACTAAAATACTTTTGGGCTTAATGGACATTTGAGGAAAAACCACCCAAGGCTTAACCCAAGAAACCAATAACATGTAGCTCTTCTCCCGCTAAACCAGCAAGGCTTAATGCCAAGAACATATAGCCAATAGAACCTGAAGAAACAGAAATACCTGGAAGTAAACATAGCTCATGAACTTGCATGAGAGGCATCAGAGGAGCAAATGCACTTGTATGCTAATTCCACGAGTTGCATGCCCCAACCCGAACCTGGAATTGGAAACACTCGCACCACATATAATCAATACAAAAATCTGGAGCCTAATTGCAATATTCAGAACAAGATCATAGCAGCAACAGATAAATGACAAGGGGTTATAAGGTAAGGAGTATTAACCGGCTCTGGTTTCAGTCAGTGAGCTCATCTGATTCTTGAGAATCCTCAGATGTGACATCTGAGTCTTCATTTTCATCACCATCTTCTTCTGTCCTTGCAGCTTTACTCGCAGTCATCTTGGCCAGTGCTGCAGTCTTGCTTGCCCTTTGTGAGCGAGTGCCTATAGTGCCAGGAACGGTGGGAACCACAGATTGGAAAGAGGCAGGTGATTTTTCTTCATCAGAACTAACTTCTTCACGTCTCACCCGTCTCCTTACACGAATTGGCCGAGTTGAGCGTGGGGCTGGGCTTTGTGGAACTGAAGTGGAACCATCCATATCTAAGTCGAATTCAAGGTCTAACCTTCCTACAAAACATTGAGAGGGCACACATTTAGTTTGGTGTTAAAAGACCGACACATGCCCACCCAACAATAACAGAAAGAAAACAAGTAGCAGGCACTTATCCCAAAAAAGAAAAGAACAAAAAGCAGGCCAAAATTGGACACAATTCATGTTTGCTCTGGACAATTTTACTAGTTTGTTTCCAGAAAAGTATTCTTCAACACAAGACTATGCCATCTATGTTGTCAGACAGATTTTGTATAATATTTCGAACAGAAAGTTCCCATTTGACATGCAGAGCACGACATCCTCAAATTAATATCTTTCCTGTGAGTGCAAGAAACTCACCAAAAATCAACTTAGCTTCGTCTTCAGACAAATCCTGATCAGGATGTCTATCTAGTTCCTTAAGACGTTCAGCCATCTGCTTCAACTCCTTTACAACATCTTTCTCTCCCAGCACACATTCACACGCACGACTCAAAAGCCTCCGCATTATCTTTACTGGCCCTTGTTCTGATAAGCGGAAATGGAGAGAGGCAAGTATTTTACATAGAGCTGCAACATATGACCTCTCCGCTGGTGTCTTCTTCGCTTGGAACCTCACCACCTTGGGAAGGCATAAGAGTAACAAATTAGTAGGTATCAAATTAGTTTGTTCAAAAATGAGGTAGTCTTCCTCAAAGATTTATGCCAACCGGCATACCCATCTTCCATGCAACACATCCATGGTTTTCAATGCAACAAAATAACAAAATTTTTTTGCATCCATGGAGAAGCAGAAATCATCAGCACATAGGAATTGCTTTGAAGTGAATCTTCTGAATATAAGCACAGTAAATGTACTCCATCCGAAATTAAGTATCTTGATTTCCAATATTGTCCTATAATATATGTACACAATGAAAATGTCAAAAGCTTTGATGTCTACTTTATTCTCACCACCCTTCAGCCCTTTGAAGGGAAGGCTAAAGCGATGTGATAATCGCATATACTTTAAAACTGCACTGAAGAAAATCCAGACTGAAGAAATAATATCGCCCTTTTAAAGTCATTAAATAGAAGTCTGCTTGGCACTAAGTTGCTATTTGGTTGTAACAACTTTTGGTTTGGTCAGAGATCTTATCAAAGGATTGATTTTGATGAGGGTATGGCCATAGAAAACAAGCTGTAGCAGGTGAATAATCATTTGAGAACCTACTAGTTAGATATTAATCTCTTCGACAGAGCACTAAAACCATTCCAGAGGAATTTACTTGGTTTTAGAGTACTAATGATGTAATTTTCACCAACAGCACATGACTAGATGTATAGGACTTCAAGAAATAGGGGTTAATAACAGTTGTTAGTTCTCTCTGCAATCAAGGATACTGGATATTCAGAAAAATAGGTGGAAAGACCAGCACCACAACCCAAAGTAAGATTGATGGAGAACATTCTTGCAAGTTTTGTTAAAATGTCTATTCAAGGCGTAAAAGAAAACAGGATTTTAATAATAATCTGGTTTAGAGGACTGATATGAATTCAACCACTAAAAATAAAATTCCCTCCAGCCAGTTGAAATTGTCATGGATACAAAATGACAAATTTTTATAAATCATTATATTGGGAAATGTTAAATTTCACTTCCAGTTGTTAACTACTAAACTTTAACAATGTTAGTAATATGAACACAAGTTCTTTCTTAATTGTCCAGTTAATTAATTAATTAAAGATTTTAGTTTTTTTTTATGTGAAAACTTTAATGGGACAAGGTAGCATATCGTTTGTAGAATCCCAAGGGGAAAGCAAAAAGAAAAAGAAAAGACTACCTATAAGGCTATTACAATGTAACAATCATAACTTATAGACATTGCTTATCAAGCAAAGACATAATAATTTGAGTATTCATCCTTTAGCATTTTAAGGGCAATCATAAACCACAAAATAAATTTACAGTTGCGAACAATTACCTCTGTGGCTATGCGTATTGCAAGTCCCTCTTCCCCACATTCTACTGAAGGCTGTTCAGAACCATCTATGACTTGTTGTGATGTCTTACAACCATTATCATCCTCCACTTCAGTCTCTTTCACATATAGGGGAGTCTGCATCATCTGCAGCATGAATCTTGAAGCTTGTACTGCACGCTTACGCATGTTGGACACCATGTAAGAAGAACCTCCAGAATGGTCATTTATACCAGGCCACATAGAACGAATGACTGGAATGAAAGCCTTGGACAAACACTTCTGTGATTGCAAAATTAAAATTATCATCATCAACAAACAAGTCTTGACACTTTGGACATATAACTTCTGTGTCTGTGTTGACAAAAAACACATAATATCCAGAATTTAGTATTGCCTACCTTGTGATTTGCTGAAAGGGAAGCGTAATGCTCGAAGAAAACAGATAAACACTGTTTCAATCTAGTCAACAGTTAAAAGAAAAACGTGTTGTAATGGCCATCATTGTAAAGAAGATGAGAATAATTTTATAAAGTAAAAGAGAGAGGAGAGAGGCTCAGATCCACCAACCTCTGTAGGTCCTTCGATTTGTCACTGAAATACAAGATAATCAGCTTGGATAAGAGCAAAGGATGAAAAGAGGCTGGTATACTTGGATACTTCTCACTTAGAAGAAGGATCTTTGCAAATCCCTCTCCAAGAACAGCTTGGACTGATTCACTTTCATCATTTTCTTGAGCTGTGCCCCAATTATTTGTCATAAATCCAGCATATAAGAGATCAAGTAATTGAATATTCAAATCTCCATCTGTGTCAGAAAAGTTTACAGGACTAGCAGGCATGTTATCTTCTTGGAGCTGTGTAGAAAAGTTAAGTCCCATGGCCCTATCAACTTCCTGAGGACCATGCCACATCCCAAGATCAAATAATGCCTTACAAGCAACTGTGCTAATTGGAGAAGGGCCCTTAACATAGGAGATCCTCAACTGCTTTAGTAGTTCTTCACTTGGTTTATACTCTAACAACCCAAACAAACCTAGGCACCGGACAGCTATCCTCTGCACATCCAAGTGAACATGTTTTGCCTGCATTTTATAGTCCATATCAATTGTTAAATCCTTCCAAAAAATAAATTTTTAGACAATTATTTTTACTTAGGCAATTTAAAACATCTAAAAGCTAGGCAAACTCATAACAATTGCATGTACATGGAATATATATTAAGCACATTTGCATCAAGGTTAATGCAGAGAAGCTGACTTTCATTTGCTATAAGTTCTGCTCTTTATATTCTTACCCTTCCTCAAATAGATACTTCACAAATGAAAATAAATGCACATGACAATATGAACAAATTAATATAAAATATAAAATATGCCCTAGAGAATTTAAGGAAAAAACCAAACTATGCATCTTGTCATGCATATAATTAGGAGGTAAGAATAAAAAACCATACTCAGTGAAGAGCTAAGGCTATTTCATGTAGGCCTTGTGGATTTTATTATGAATAACAAGGTGGAATCCAAATAAAACAGAAAGAATCAGCCAAGTCCAAACCCCAGGAAGCAACAAAAATTGACTATGTTACTCCAACTCTTCATTTTCCTTGAAGTACCCCGTATCCAACACATATCCAACAGACATTGGTATGGATGTCTTACCCTCCAAATATATGGGAAAACTTAGAAAAATTTGGCCATACCCGTGTTGGACACGTACCTTTATCCGACACTCACCCCCAAGTACAGGTAATATAGAAACTTGAAGCACATGCATATTATATTAAGAGGTAAGAATAGAAAAGCATCATTGAAGACATGAGGCTATTTAACGTAGGACTTTAGCATTTCATTATGAATAAAGTGGAATCAAAATAGAACAGAAAGATTCAACCACATCCATACCCCAGGAAGCAACAAAGAATGAAGCAGTTCAAAATGAAATGATTTTGCATTTTCCAAGAGAAGACCAGTAACAGCAAGGCTGTGCATCCATTGCATAAAGTCAGCAGTTCTCTCCCGGCAAGGACGTGCAAGCTCTTCTACAACCCCAAGAATAACTTCTTCAAATTCACCAGTGGCAGAGTGAACCCTCCTTGCCAACCTCGCCACTGCAATAGCCCAATCTCGGCCGCCACCAAGATTTATGCCATCTCCAATCACAACTTTGTTGCCTTCATCATCCACTTCATGTTCAAGAGGCCTATGCAGTAAGTCCTGCACAAAGGAGCTAGCAACCTTCCTGATTGTAGCATCTGAAAAATCAAGCATTTCGCCGAGCAATAGTAGCTGTCGAGATGCAAAGTGATAATTTGCCCCTGAAATTATGTGGTCAAATTAGAATATATAAAGTTGAACAAATACTTTACACATTTGTTGATCAAAAGAACCTAACCCACCAGCATCAATATGAGCCTTGACCAAATCTATGTAATCAAAGACAGTTTCAGGAAGACTTTTATCTAAGAGATCGTTGTTGTCTGAAGCTTCTGCAGCATATACAGCTGCTTCAGTTCCTGTTGTAGCAGCAGCATCAGAACCTTTAGCCTGTTGAAAAATGTGTTATGTTCTATATTATCGTGAAAGTTTATGCAATGTTATTAACTCTAAGAATAATTGTTAACAAAACATCAGCATCAAAGGTCTAAAAACTGTGAAGAAAATCGCATGCCATCCTTCATTCTTATATTGATATAAAACTAAATAAAATCTTCTTATGTTGCGAATTTTATAAAAAAAAATAAATAAAATACAAATAAATTTGCAAAAGCAAGTTCAATATGCAAGAGCTATCATGGCTAAGTTGAGACTCAGGTATAAAACATCAACCTGTTTTAAGTGACAACAAAAGAAAATATGGTAAAGGTTGTTTGGGGATCCAGTTGACAGCACAAAACGTGATTTATAGTCATAACTTAATGACATGTTTCTCATTTCAACTCAAGGAGATCTCAAATAATAAAACTACATCTTTTCAGGTCCTTTTTTGTACTTATGTTGACAAATTAAGCTAATTACAAAGATTGAACAGGCATATCAGATGCTAGAAAGTTACCAAGCTTTAGGTTTTCTCCTGAAAAAGATTGTCAAAATATTACATTAGACTCTATTCATGCTATGATTAATAAAAGCTGGCCCCTTTAGAAATTCTTTTAAAAACTTTGAATTTTGTACCATTTCACACCCCAATTCTTCTTTTATTTCTCTTTGCAAAACTTACAATTCAATAGCAAATCTGAGTAGATGCCTTATAGCACTCTCAGCGCATTTTCTATGTTTTTGTAAGTAGTGTTTTCCAAGTAAAATGAAAATTCTAAATTATAAAAATATTTGTGAATCCTGGCATATGATTCCCACTAACATCTTCATCGAAATCATCCTTTTCCCGAAAAGATTCTTAATCATCAAAAGCTGATTTAATATTAATACAAGGACAGTCATGTAATGCACTCAGCAAGACATTTCTGTAGAATGATTTTCTAACAATTCAAGCTGTAAACATTAAAAAAAAATAACTTTCAAATACGATAAAATGACCATCTTAGTTGTTACCTGTCACAACATTGTTTCACTACCACTGTTTCTTAATATTAAATTTGGGAGTAGAGAGAACTATTTAAAAAAAAATAACTTGAACAGATGAAAGAACATGCCTATGGTTAAAAATCATTGAATGGTCAAAGACAATAACAAAATTATATATTGTCCTTAGATGAAACATTGTACATATAAGGAACAAGAAGAAATGCTTGTTCAGAGCCAGACCAAGTACTCTCTTGCTAGCAAGTTTAACATTATAGAGTACTTTGAATGAAATGATAAAAGTATTTGGTCTTCAACAACCAATGTAAACAAAGACATGGTTTAAAAATTATTGCCATTTTTCTTGATGTAAAGAGTTTAAGTCAAAGCATATTCTTTGGAAAGTATTTGTTATACATTAACACTCCCACTTGTCAAAGAGTTGTTTCAAAACCAGTTGCTTAAGTATTAAAAATGCTATATAAGTTCAAAAAGGAGAATATTAATATACTATTATTAAAAACACCTTGTATTAATCCCAAAACCAGAAGTTTATCCAGGAATATCATAAAACGCCCCTATTGTGATCAAATAAAAGTCCTAAGTTTTATCAAAGCAGTAACCTGTGTCATCCAATTTCAAACCCTCACGACAAGGGAACTCTAAAAGTGATTACATAGGCCAGAAGAAATAAAAGAAAGTACTCATTAAATATATGTCCTATAATTTTGGAAAAGAATAAATAAACAGTCAAAGATATAGATGAATAACAAGCTTACTTGTGCTTCCATCTGCAAATGTTTGCATACTGTCCTCCAATAAAGAGAGACCTCAGGTTCCATTAGTTGGATGCTTGCAGAAAAATCTGCTAAATCTCCTAGAATAGTATCAGAAAAAATCAAGATAGAATTTTTTGCTTGTATAAACTGAAGTGTTACAAGATATGCTTTCCCTGTTAATCTAAGCAATATAAGTATGGCAAATTGGTTTGACATTCCTAACACGAAATCCAAGAAACAATCATTGAAGTAAACTAATAACCAGCTGAAGAGGTACAAATTTAAGAATAACATACTGCTACTCAAAGGAAGTACAAACATAATTCTTCGTTATTAATCATTGTATTGGAAAAACTCAGAAAATGCCAAACATATTGGATTTCATGCATTTATTATGGAAATAAAAAAGCAGGACTTTTCTTTAAATTTTGGAACAACAAAAAATTGGAAATTAAATAACCAACTTGTTACAAATAAAAGAAAAAAAAAACACAGGGAAAATAATATCATGCCCAATTTATACTTTTATATAATTCTTTTGGTTACATAATTCAAAAACCTGCTCTGTACTCAATCCTTTCAAATTTTGCACAAGCAAAATGTACTACGAGTAGCACAGAAGGCTGCAATCCAAAGCCAAAACATCTGCATCTTACCCAACCCCCCAGTTGAAGAACACATTCCAGTCATGTGGGAGGAATTGAACCACCTAAGTCCGCACAATGCTAAATCGTTCTCCATTTTCCACAAAACAATACGGAGACGTTTGTTAAAAGTCTTTCATAAATGAAATTATTTTATAAAAACTGCCAGGGATGTAACCCAAGGCTACCTTATACTAGACTTAACACATCCAAAAGGATCATATTAAGCAATAGAAAGTGTTTACATCCAAGTCTTTTGCAGGGCAACTTCAACCACCACAAACATGTTTCCAGGGTTATTATTATAGTTTTTACATAGATTGTGGAATTGTAAAAGTGAAAAAAAAGATGATCATTACTCATTTAGCAAGCATATCCAAAATCTCCACAAACCTTCAATTCTTTCATTGGTTGATGCTGGTAATACATATTGCCGCATACTTTGCCCATCATCCAGGTTTACTAAGCCAGCTCTAAGAAGAGACTCCATTACAGACTCCCCAACTGATTCATAGGTTTCAACATCAAGATACTTGAGAAGTTCTACAGGATCTCCATTGCAGCACTTAGCAAGCCACTGATCTGTCATTAACTTCAAACACTCCTTCGAAACAGCCAAAGAACGATCAGCAAGTCCTCTCTGAAGAATTATTGTCCTTTGCTTGATGCTAACAGACCAAGCAAATTAAACAAAACAAGATGTAAGAACTTATTAAATGAAAGACATAGGATACAGCACAAGTATGGGATAAAGATGCAGCAGTACCTGAGGCTATGAAGAGGAAATTTGTTAGCTATAACACAGTATGCTGCTTTGCGTACTGACTCACTGACATCCATTGTACAATCTATGATTAATTGGGAAGTTGTATTGGAAGCAGGCAAGGATAACACAATGGTCTTACGAACCTCCTGTAAACAGTAGCTCCCGAGAATTCTTAAGAAATTTTCATTATTTTGCTTTAAAAACCTTTACAGAAGTTAAGATTTTCATGCCAAATCAGGAAATCCATCGAAAAAGCAAACAAAATAAGTTCAGAGACTGACCGGATTCTGTTCCAATGGAAGGACCTCGAGAAATAAATCAAGAATATCGCTGTTTTCAGCATCATTCGCAAATCGTGAAAGCGCCCTAACAGCAAGTGTGCGGATCAGAGGAACCTTGTCCACCGCCCGAGATTTCATTAACTCTATCACCTCATCCCATAGTTCATTGCTCACTTCTGAGTCATCAGGCAGCCGCAGTATGATCTGTTTAAAATATAAATTATCCATTGATATCATTAAGCAACACACACACACAAAATCCTAAAAAAGTCGAATTTGAACAAGCTGACCTCGGAAATAATCTGGCAAGCCCTGAATCGGGCGGTTTTATTAGCGGCCGCAGCGCCAACCAAGAGAAACTTTAAAAAGCCCTCCAAGAACTCATCGCTAGCGACAGCGTCATTGGGGTCTCGGGCGCTGGCAAAGGCTGAAACGAAGCGTACGACGCGTTCCACGGAGGCCGTTCGCTTTTGGATTTGAAAGAGAGGGTTTAAGGTTCTGGCGAAGGCGGCAGAGAATTGATGAAGGGAGGGGGATTTTGATCGGACGGCTGAGAGCTCTTTCAGCTTGCGGTGATGGGTGGCGTTGGAGTTTTTGGCCTCGTCGAAGATTTTGGCAATTTTGCCGATCAGTTGTGTCTCAGCCATTTCTTGCTCTCTCATTTTCGGTTTCCTTGTCTTTCTGTCTATCCATTCATCTCTCCTCTGCACTCTGCATCTGCCCTTTTGAATTTTTGGTTTTGAATTCGAGCGGGAGTTTATTAAAGGAGCGGCTCATTTTTTAATTATTACTCTTCAGCGAATAGAAAAGCTGAAAGGTAATGCGCAGGTTATTATGTTTTTTCCTTGAAATAAAGAGAATTAGAATAATTATTCTATATTCACATAATTTGGTTTACTTATTATCATATTATTTCAATATTTTATTAGTAAAAATAGTTTGAAACAATAAATGAATGAATGATAAAAAGATAAAAATATTTTTTATTACAATTTATGATTTCAATTTAAAATATTTAAATTTTTTATAATTTATTAAAGTATTAACAAATGTTTAATTAAAACTTTAATATGATTTTTTTAT
Organism: Theobroma cacao; assembly: GCF_000208745.1. Lineage (NCBI taxonomy): Eukaryota > Viridiplantae > Streptophyta > Magnoliopsida > Malvales > Malvaceae > Theobroma > Theobroma cacao. The sequence goes on from NC_030853.1 coordinate 3,958,956, forward strand.
TTTTAAAAACAAATAACATATTAATAATTTATAATTTATTGAAAATATTAAGCACGTGAAATAGAATAAAACAAAACAGCTATTCTTTCGGAATAGAATAAAATAAAAATAATTATTATATAGTTTGGTTAATAAAATCAAATAAGATAAACATTGTTATTATGACTTATTGTAACCTTTAGTTGGTAAAAATAATTTTGAAATAATAAAATAATAAGTGATAAAAATATATTTTATTATAATATGTGATTATTTATTTTTATTTTATTTTTTAAATATTCATAGTTTATAATTTATTTAAAATGTTAATAATTCGTATTTTAAATATTAATATTTTATTTATAAATTTAATTAGTATCATTTTAAAATATTATTATTTTATTTATAATTTAAACATTATTATGATTAAAATATTAATCATTTTAATCATTTTTTTAATTAAAATGTTAACTTTTTATAGCGTATAATTAAAAACTTAAACTTTTTTTGTTTTAAATTCTTTTATTTTCTTTTCTTTTCTTCGCCTTTGGCTGGCATAACAATGCGCTAATTTTACATTCCTTGTGGCCAAATCTGGCCACTAGGGCACCAGATCAACACTTTACTTAATTGGATTTGGTCGTGGAATACCAAATTTAACCACGAAAATCTAGTTGGAAAGCACCAGATCTAGAGCTTCTCGTAACCAGATCTAGTCGTGAACACCAAATTCAAGGTTTTCTTAATTGGATCTGGTCGAAGTGCTCCAGATCTAGTCCTAAAGCCACTACCGCCCTTCGATGGTGAAAGGAGGAAATTAGAGAAAAAAGGGGAAAGTACGAATAGGAAGAGAAAGAAAGAAAAAGAGAATAATGAGAAAGAAAGAAACTTTTTATAAGTATTTAATTGTAATTCTCTCAAATGAGTGAAGGCATATTAGTCTTTCAACTCTTAGATGCTCTTCCATTAAGCATGGAATAACTAATACTTACTGCATGTTTTAGTTGGCCATTCCCCCTTTATTCTTTAAAAAATTTTCTCCATTAATTTGGTTTTATTTTTGGAGGAAAGAATAGTCATTCCAAAGAATGGCTATTCATCAAAATCTTTTAAAATGTTGGAATATCTATTACCTTCCCCTTTTGGTATGTTTGGTTCGTAAGAAGGAATATAATGAAAATAGAATTGCCATTCCATATGAAAAGAATAAGAGAAGAATAACTATTATGTAGATTGATTCATGAAAATAGAATAAGATAAGAATTGCTATTATGACTTATTACATTATTTGGTTGATAGGAATAATTTTAAGAATAAGTAATAAATGACAAAAATATCCTCTATTAAAATTTTAGATTTTTTAAAGTAAAAAACAAAAAAAAAATCTAAATTGTTAGAAACGTTAGCCCAATGAAAATATCCAAAATGGAGTGAATTAGATTTTAAAAAATTTGAAAAGTGTAAAACAATTAGCTGTAATCAACTATAAAAATTCTCTTGATTGTAATTCTTTCCTCAAATCAACTCCAGTGTCTTTCAAACAATATTGTGGTTGATTATAAAGACTTAAAAATTAATCCTAGACTAGAAAACTTATTTTGAAAACTTATAAGAGGAATTTCAACAAAAACATTGATGTATATGCAAGTTTTAATAAAGCTACTTAATCAATCATAGATAAATGGTTACTTTGAAATGCTTAAACATTCTTCAAATGTAAATCAAATAAAGGCAACTTTGAGAAAAACATTTCAAAAAATCTTTTCAACAAGGAATGTACAATTTGTGATGGTTGAAAAACGGTTTTAACAAAGACACAAACCAATTTTGTAATGAGTATGAAATCAAGGCATAAGCAATTTGTAAAATGAGTTTTGCAAAGTTAAGTGCAACAATTTAAAGCAAAGATAAAAATGAAAATGAAGACATGAGGATTTATAGTGGTTCGGTTTTGTCAAATGCCTACATCCACTCCCTTAGTTCACCAAGGAATTTTCAATCCACTAAAATAATTATTGTTTTTTAATGAGAAATGATAACCTTTACAATGACTTTTTCACGAGTTCACCACGAACCCATGGCTTTAACAAGTTCACCATAAACCCATGGTTTTAACAGGTTCACTACAAAACCCATGGTTTTTAACGAATTCACCACAAAACCATGGTTTTAACAAGATCACCACAAACCCATACACAATTCACAAAGAGATTTTTGCTTTTTTACAAGAAGTGATAACTTTTACAAAATAACTTTTCAAAGCTAAGCTAAGACCTTTACAATAATAGTAATAACTTTTCAAAGCTAAGTTATAACCTTTACAAGAATAGCAAGAGTGCCTCTAATAGGTAGATTTTGCTAAGTGGGTACAATGGAGGAAAAATGCCTAACATTGGGTATAAAGATAGGATATAAAGATAAGAGTGAAAGCATAAAGAAAGTTTAGTTTAAGTAAGCTTAGTTTTGCTTGGTTTCTCTATTTCTTTTCAAGACCATGATCTTTCTTCTACCTCAACTTGAAATGCTTCTTAATGGTCCTTTCTATAGTTGAAAGAGTCTTGGAGCCATTAAAGGTGATTAGAGCAAAAAACTAGCTATTTTCATTTTGAATTTTTTGTCTAACAATCACTTTGCAGTCGAGTATAGAAGTTCTTTAGTCGATCCTCTTCCAAAAAGCTTGAATTTTTGAAATCTGGCTTCGTGTAGCCGACTATGGCTTCATTAAAGCTTGGATTTCATGTGCTCACTTCCTTAAGATTAGCTAGAGACCTTATGGGGTCGACTATGGCTATCTTTTCAAGTTTTCATGCTGCCTAGTGCAGAAACTACAACAATCCAACGTCTTTCGATATGATTTTGTCCTTGATTTGATCTGAACTGAGTAAAATGATAAACATGAAATTTTGTTCCTTGTCTCTTAGCTTTCCAATGGTTTAAAAATCATGTCAATTGGACTTCTTTAGTGAGAGTTATGCTTGAAATATTGCAGCATATATGAGAGACACACTTAGCCATACTTGCATGATTTATCGCCACAAGATCAGCTTACCTTACTCTAAGATCGATTGAAGCTTTGTTTCTTCAGGATTCCTTGACATTTTGGTACTTAACTTTAGCTACTTCTTTACTTCTTCCTTGTGATCAAATGTTGAGTTGAGAGTGAACTTCATGGCTTGAGAACAACCTTGGTGTTGTGAAGATCAACCATCTTTGAATGCTTTGATATAAGCTTCAACACTTGTGAACTTATCTTGCAACTTTAACATCTCAAAGATGAATGTTAAAGGGATCATAAATAGAAATCATTCAAGCAAATTTAACACTCATACAATTAAGTCATTCAAGCTTGTAGACATTAGTAGAACAAGTGTGTGATAATTCAATAGTTTCAAGTATTCACACAACTAAAACAATCAAGCTTGTAATCATGTAAGAACAAATGTATAGGAGCTAAATCATTTCAAGAATTTGTCAAATATCATTCAAATAATGTTTAAGAAAATTTGATCATTTTTTCATAATCAAAACTATAATCATTTTAAAGCTAACACAAATAATAGATGATGAGACAAAATTACTTTTTATTTTAAATAAGTAATATATTTTACCAAAACACAAAATAGTTTAATAATATTTTTTTAATAATACCTACTTTAATTTTGTTTTGGTTAATAATACATTTGATACTAATTTACTTTATTTTTAACAGGTGCATTGATGCATTAAAATTGCTTTATTGTTACTGCAAATCCACATGTCTCTATTGCATTTACAGAAAGACGAAAAAAATTCAATAAATATTCTAAGGCATCTTATAAAGGGATACACTATGTTAGACTGCTATAGTGTGTGATGTGTTGCAGATCTAAGAACCTGACTGCTCAACATGAAAAATTTTGGAGTCGCCACTAATCCTTTTGCCAAGGTGCGATTGGTCACCCATTTGAGTTTATTTCTTTCAAATGTTACTTAAGCTCAACCTAAGTTCATTTTAGCGAAATAGGCTCCGGTCTATTTCTTTCACTCCAGTAGTCCAATTGACATGATTCTTGAGCTATTAAAAAGTTAAGAGATTGGGCTAAAACTTTTATGTTTACCACTTTACCCAATTTAGATCATATTGAGGTGAAAATTGCGTAAGACGATGCTCTACAAATGTAGTTTTGCATAAGCCAGCAAGGCGACTAAGGCCACGACACTGAGCTACGCATGGTCGTAGCACTAAAGGAACCACTTCTGCAGCACTGGAAATTTGTGGCCATGGCAGTAGGCTAGATGGACATATTATACAAAAACCCGAAAGCATAGCGCCAAGACATTGAAGAAGTAGCGTCGCAACACTGCCAAAGTCTGTCTTGGCTCTTTGGGGCCAAGAAATCATGGCCGTAGTGTTATCTTGAGTTTCCAAAAATAAAAATTTGACAAAATTTTAGAAATTAAGTTACTTAGAGCCTATTTAAAGGACATCTTTCAAAGGTTTAAAGGAAGAGGCAATGATCAACTATTTTGGAGATTTGGAGCCAAGAACAAAGCAAGAAAACAAGAGAATTTGAGATAGAATTGAGATTGCAAAACTGCAATACTTAGTTTCTTTCCTACTTTTGTGTTTCTTTTATTTTCTTTTACTTGGATTCATGGTTAAATTTCTTTGGATGTTATTTTTATTAGTTATTATGAGCTAAATTATCTTTCTAGAATTGTGATGAATTTCAACATGTAATTTGAATATTTGCTTCTCTTTTATTTACTATGAATGCGTATAGTTTTGTTTATTCAAATATGTTCTTAATGTTTTTGATTTTCTAGCCAACAATTAATTGATTTGTGAATCTAATTGAGACTCGATAAAGAGATTTTAGATTGGACTAAGGTTTGAATAGTGTATGTTCACTCACTTAGATGATCTGATTCGTGATTCAGGTAGACATACACCAATTGCCATACATAGCCAAATTAGAATACTAGCTTAATGAATCTTATTTATTTGATTCCTATATACATATAATGACTCAATTAAGTTAGGTATTTATACAAATATCTCAACGAAGCCTTGTACATACCTTTCGATTTTAGGTTAGTAAAACTACCCATGAATGTAAATAATAAGAGAAGCTAGTATTAGATGAAGTGTTGAATGAATCAATAATCTGAAGTCTTTAGTCTATTACTTTATCAATATATTAAAATTTTGTTGATTAATTTAATGTTTATTTTAATTAGTTTTTCTTCAATTTTCGGATTACTTTTTATAATTTTAGTACTTAGTGAAACTTTAGAAACAAATCCTTATGAGAACGATAATCTAGACTTGCTGTCTATATTACTTGTTCAATACGTAGACTTACTTGTGCAAAATTGACAACAATCATTCTTTGCCATGAACTGCATCAGCAATTCCTCCATAAATGGTTTCTTTTCTAGGATAAGCTTTCTTGCTTACTGTAGGAACCCATAAGGGAAATTCAGCCTTGAAGCTAAAGATGATCCCTGATTATTATCTCAAAAAAAGTTTAAATGGTTTCTCCACCTAAAGTTATAGGTGTTGGTGTAAGGGTTGAACTGTTGTCTGTTCCCCACAAATTGAATTATCTCTATATTGATTGGACACTGATTACACACATGCTGATCTCCACAATACTCACAAACTACGAAAAGACTTTGAATTGAGTTAGCACCAATAGAATCAAGTTTCTTAGTTAAGTTACTACATGTGCTAATAATGTTGTAATGGCATCTACATCATGAACTCTAGCAACTCTCCTATGCATTGATTGCTCTGTTGGCCACTGGTAGTTGTTCAATGCCATCTCCTTTAACAAGTCATATGCCTTATCAATTGATTTTTCCATTAGAGCTCCTCCTACAACAACATCAATGGTGGTTCGAATATGACCACTCAATCCATTGTAGAATGTTTGCACTTGAAGCCACTTCGGAAAACCATGATGAGGGCAATGGCGAACCAAATTCTTGTATCTTTGCCAGGTTTCGTACAATGATTTAGAATCTAGCTGCTTGAATGATGTGATATCATTTCTCATTTTTGTTGACTTAACCAAAAGAAAGAACTTAGCAAGAAACTTCTGAGCAAGATCATCCCATGTTGTGATGGATCTAGTAGGGAGCACATTTAACCACACTTTAGCTTTGTCCCTCAATGAAAAAAGGAAAAGCTACAAATGAATTGCATCGTTTATGACTCCAATGTGTTTAAAGGTGTCACATATTTCCAAGAAGTTCGAAATGTGGGCATTTGGATCATCAATCGGTATATCACCAAACTGGATTGAAGTTTGGATCATGGTAATGATGGTTAACTTAATCTCAAAATTATTGGCTTGAATTGTCGGGTTTCTAATGCTTGAGGGAATCCCTTGTCTTAAAGGAACAACATAATCTCTTAAATAACAATTCTCTTCCATTACTCGCTCTTAGACTTTTCTACTAAGCTTGTTGATCAACCATTGTGTCAATTTGAGCACAAACTTGTTAATTTTCTCATCGAAGTCTTCGGAATGTTTTTTCGATCTCTAGGTCACAATATACAATCTCCAAGCTTTTTGCTCTTCTCATACAATAACAAATTAAACCTGAAAAACAAAAAAAAAAAAGAAGAAAAACTCAAATTAAGATTAATCTGTTGAATTTTAATATTAGTGAATTAAATAGGAAAAACAAATTCTCTGGCAACGATGCCAATAACTTGTTGTCAATTTAGTACAAGCAAATATACATATCGAACAAGTAATATAAACAGTAAGTTCAAAATCGTATCCCATAGAGAATTGCTCTTATTTGTTCACTAAGTACCAAAATTATGACAAATCAATCTTATTCACGTAACTCATTTTATAGAAAATTAATTAAAACTAAATGAAATCAAACCCTAAACTAATTAACAGAAAGTAGAAATTCACTTGAGAAAGGTAGTAGATTAACTTAGGATTATGGGTTCATTCAACATTTCATCTAGCACTAGCTTTTCTTATTATCTACTTTCATGGATGGTTTTGTTAATCTAGAATCCAAAATTATGTACAAGTCTCTGTTGAGATGCTTGCACAAATATCTAACTTAATTGAGTCATTATTTATCTATAGTAATCAATTAAATAAGATTCATTAAGCTAGTGTTTTAATTTGGCTATGTATGGCATTTAGGCGTATGTCTACCTTAATTGCGAATCAGATCACTGTAGTGATGTGCACATACACTATTTAAATCTTAGTCCAATCTAAAATCACTTTGTTGAGCCTCAATTAGATTCACAAATCAGTTGATTGTTGGCCAGACAACTAAAAGTATTAAGAACATATTTGAATAAACAAAACTTTCCCATTTATAATAAATAAAAGAGAAATAAATATTCAGATTACATGTTGAAATCCACCATAGTCTTAGAAAAGCAAATTAGTTCATAATATCAAATAAAAACATCATCCAAAGAAAATTAACCATTAATCAAAGTAAAAGAAATTAAAAGCAACACAAAAGTAAAGAAAGCACCTAATGGTTGAAGCTTTATGATCTTGATTCTCTCTCAAACTCTTACTTTGTTTTTGGCTTCTTTTCTCCAAAATAATTATTTGTCGTCCTCCTATAAAACCCTTTGAAAAAATTCTCTTAAATAAGCTCCAAAAACCCTAATTTCTAAATTCCACAAAAGAATTTGTTTTTGAAATATTTCCTGACGTCGCAGCTTTGTTGTCCTTGGCATTGTGGTGTCGTAACCTCTTTTATAGCACTACAATGCTACTTCCTCAACTTTGCACCCTTTTGCTCTCAGGTGGCGCTATGGGGATGCACATTCAACTAACACCGCGACCTCACTCACCTCAATGCCACAGCCTTGGCCTCCTCAACACCGCAACCTTGAGCAACTCAAGGCCATGACCTTCATTTGATGTGTTACCTTGTGTCGAGCTACAGTAGTCTAGCCTCTTTCAATATGATTTTCACCTCGATCTGATCTGAATTGGGTAAAATGGTAAATATGATTGTATCCCAGTCTCTTAGCTTTCTAATGGAGCAAGAATCACATCAATTGAACTTTTGTAGCTTAAGTTATCCTTGAATTACTGTAGTATATATGAATAAAGCCATCACCATACATGTGTAGTTTTTCATCAAATTTCCTACAAAGACAATTAGAGAAATCAACAATAACTATTCTTAAAGTACTTTAAAACAAAATAACATAAAATTAAACAAAAATACTTAAATTAAACTAATCAACATGTAATCAAATTTAACTAGGAAAAACATCTAAAATACTATAATTAGAATCTAAAATCTCAAAAATCTAACTACTTAAGCCCCCAAAATGTGTCAAAATAAAATTATATGTTTTTCACATTTTTTATAAAAAAATATAAAAAGTCTTTTTGTTTTCCCTAAAAAAATTGAAAAAAAAATATTGTCCATATTTTATCATAAAACATTTTTTGTATTTCAAAACACAACTTCAATTTTATTTTCCAATCATCATTTTTTTCTCTTCCATCCATGTAGTGAGTGTGTCAAAATTTAAGTAGAGTTTAGAACATATTAAAATTATCCTAAAAAGTGATTTTTTAGGTGCATTAAAATAGGGTTGTTAATTTCTCTTCTATCACAGTTAATTTTTATCAAATGTACCAATTAATTTTAATAGATAATGGCAAAATGTGATTTTGTGACCTCAACCCTTAAAAAATAGAAGACTTGATAAAAGTGGCTTGATTAAAGATACTATTTTATAAAATGGATCAAATGATTTAGGAATGTCAATATGTAAGTCATATATGGGTATTCGTAGGTATTAAACCCAATTACATATGATTCAAGTATCTTATATTTAAGTTTGGGATAAGATGGGTTCGAGTAGAAATTATACTACTTATCACGATTTCAGGTAGAGTGCGAGTATTATCCCATGGATACTTGATTCCTAAATTGGGTTTTAGATATGTATGTTTCCAAGGGGATTGAAGGGAATGAACTTAGGCAATTCCTTTGAACAACCAAGAGCATTAATGTCAATTTAACCAAGTCCAATTTTGACATTCTATAACAAGAAGTTATATTTATTTGTTCTCCTCCTTAACTAAATAAATATATATTGTCTTTTCTCTAACCCTACCACAACCTAAAACCCCCTTACTCCTCTATTTTCTTTATCCTTTATTGGCACACTTTGGGTGCTTAGTATGCTACATGTGGGGAACATTCTTTATATTTTAAAGGAATGTATACACTTTAGAGCGTTTGTTTGTTTAAAACACATTGTAAAGTCTTCTCATTGTAATGTGATTACAATGGGCAAAACGTATGTGATTCCTTTCCATCACGGATGTAAAGTAACTTTTCTTTTTCAAAGGGAAAGTTGCATATTTTTTCCCCAAATTCTCTTACCATAGCCTGACCTTCTCTTCTTTTTCTTTTTCTTCTTCTTCTTACCCTAGCTGCTCACTTGTATTAGATTTGCTACTGTTTATGGTTCAAGAGGAATATGGCTAGTTAATCTGTGGTTCATATTCCCAGATCTTACAGATATCAAATCTGATTTTTTGTCACTGATTGAAGTTGAGATCTTTCAGATTGTCTATTAGATCTAATTGTTCATCACTGATTGAATACTGTTTTTATGTCTTTATTTTCTTTTTTGTCTTGGTTTACTATTAATGGAGTTTTGATTGGGGAATTGCTATGTGTTGGGTGTTTTGTTATTGATAGACTTTACACTACCTAAGGAATGTACTATTGAATCTAACGATAGGGGCACAAGAAGGAAAGAGAGAAAAAAAGAAAAACAGAAGGAAAACGAAAAAGAAACGTGGAGTTTTACATGTCAAACAAATTAATTTTAGTTGTTGAATAAAAGATATTAAATGTATAATTGATAAATCATATATAAATTTTAAAATGAAAAGCATATGAATTAATTAGAAATGATAATTGATTATATAAATATGTAATTAATATTAATTGATTAACTATTTTAATTAATTAAATTGATTGATTAACTAATTAATTAATTATTTAAATTAACTAATTAACTAATTAATTTATAAAAAAATTTAAATTAACTAATTTAATTGTTTAAAAGTTAACTAACTTATTAAAAATAAATATTTTATAATTTCACATATTTTAATATTTTAATAAATAATATTTAATATTATGTTATTTTTCCATGCTATTTTTTGGGGTAAAATACCCAAATTCCCTTAAGTTTTAATCAAAATTACATAGAGGTTCATTAGTTTTCAAAATGGATACTTCATCCCAAACGTCTAAACAACATTAATGTTAAATATGAATGTCTAAAATACATTTTTTCCTTTTTTCTAATGTTTTCTTTCTCTAAAGCTTGCTTACAACGTCCCTTTATCATGGGGTGAGGTTCAGACCTGTAGATGGTGCCTGGAGGTGTGGCGGAGTGACGGAACATGTGGGAGTATCGCTGGGAGACGAACCCCCATGGGGTGTGCTAGTTAGGAGGAAGCAGCTGGCAGGGGCGCAGAACACAGGCCCCTAGGCGAGCCAGCCCTCACAGCCCCAAGCAGACAACCCGCACAACCCAGACAGACAGTCTATGTGCGGCCCAATCCAGCCTGTGCCCCCAACGCCCAGGCAGCCTGCCCATGCGGGGCCCAACACTTCAGCCCGCCTACTGTAGCAATTAGCCCACCTGAACAGCCCAACAGTGCCCAAATTTTGGAGTTTCTCGCCAAAAGCCATCGCATCAGCTGCCTTAACTTTTAAGGGGAATTTTGGCAGGAAACACACTATATATAAGCTTTGTAAATTGTTGTATAGCAGATTTGGGAATTAATACACACTCTTTCATTCTCAATCTCTCTAACTCTCTCTCCCACTCTCCTCTATTCTCTTTGCTGCTTGTGTGCTTGCTGGCCTGGGGCCATTTCCTGCTTGTTGGTGTGAGTGTGCACTATCCAAAGTGCCGGTGAAGGTGCTGTGTGCCTGCCAACCAAATACCCTGTGCTGGGTGCGTACTGCCTATGCTATGTGCGGGTGAGGGGTGCGCACTGGGGGCCGAAAGCCTTGTGTGGGTGGGTTGGTAAGTCTGCATAGCATCTTGCATTATTGTGTTGCCTCTTGGTCCTTGTGGCCTTGAGAAATTAGCTGTTAGGCATATTAGGCTGACTTGGGTTTGGAGGCCAAGCTAAGGGCGAGCCCAAGGTCGCACGGTTTGGGGCGTCTGCAGAACCCCCACGTGACAGGTGGTATTAGGCCATCAGCTGCGAGCCAGGCAGTGGGAGAGACAGGCAGTGTTGTTGGGTCTGTTGCAAGCCGAGTAGTGTTGTTGGGGGTCAGTTTGTGAGCAGTGTACCAACAGTTTGCAAGCTGCACCAAAGGTAACTAAGTGGAGAGGATGACGACCAGTGGGTCTAATCTGCCAGAACTGGTGCCCGAAGGTAGAGAAACCCGTGCTAGTCGAAAGGGGAAGTCTTGCTCCCGAGACCTCATATCCTCCTTGGACGCGAGGTTATCAAGGGTGAAATTGACAGTGGGCGACATGAGGGATCGCTTGGACGTGCAGGAGGAGCACCTAGAGGAGCTTAATGGCCTAGATGAGGAGCTCAAGGGCAAGGTTCAGGAGATGGTGCGGGAGATGCTTGAGAATGTGGCTGAGCGGAATTCTCAACTTGAGAGTATGGTGGAGATCTTGCAGCACGAGTTGGAGGACTTGAGGGCAGAAGTCCGTGTGGCAAGAGCTGAGGGTGGCTACGAGGTTGCTGCCCGCTCGGAGGTGAGGCTTGAGGTGCCAAAGCCCAAGGAGTTCCGCTGCAAGAGGGATGCCAAGGAGATCGATAACTTCTTGTGGGGGCTAGAGCAGTACTTCAAGGTGACCGGGATCAGCACGGATGACCACCGGATGACCGCGACATCCATGTACTTAGGCGACACCGCGTTGTTGTGGTGGAGGCACCGATGCGACGATAGGCTCGGGGGAGCTCCGGTACGCACTTGGGTCGATTTTCAGACCGAGTTACGCAAGCAATTCTACCCCAAGTATGCCATGGATGAGGCGAGGGGGAAGCTACGTCGGTTGGTCCAGAAGGGTGATGTTCGGGAGTTTAGTGAGTTGGCCTTGCAAGTTGACTTGGGCGAGAGGGAGGCCTTCTTCACCTTCATGGATGGCTTGAAGCTGTGGGCTAAGCAGGAGCTGCAGCGTAGGGGTGTATAGGACCTCACGCATGCTATGGTAGTGGCCGAGGGCTTGATCGACTACTCTCGCCTGGACAAGGACAGAACCGAGTCAGCCAAGCCAAAGGATAAAGGCAAGGGTTGGGAGGACAAGGGAAAACAGTCTCGAGGTGAGGACGGTGACAATAGCAAGCCACAATCGTCATGGAAGGGGAAGCCTTCTGGCAGCAAGGAAGACAAACCCAAGAGTTGCTTCTTATGTGAAGGCCCGCACTTTGTGAGAGACTGCCCACAGCGAGCAAAGCTAGTGGCTATTGCCTTGAAGGAGGAAGAACAGTAAGGGGATGAGGCAGTCCAATTGGGGTCAATGCAGCTGGAAGTAGTACGCAAAGGTGGCAAGCGAGCCAAGGGGCTCATGTATGCAGACATGGTGATGGCAGGTCAGCAAGTGGAGGCCTTGGTGGACACGAGGAACAAGTTGCCGCCAAGTTAGGCATAAAAGTTGATAGCACCGAAAGTTGGGTGAAGACTGTTAACTCCAAATGGGTCTTCACGAAAGGCATTGTCAAGGTAATCGATGTACAACTAGGAGAGTGGCACAAGACAGAGGATATTGAAGTGATCCAGATGGATGACTATGAGGTTGTGATGAGGCTCTATTTCCTGGAGCAGATTCAAGATTCAGGCCCTTCTCGTGCCATACAATGACTGCATATGCATCGTAGGCCCAAAGGGGTAGTGCTAGTGCCAGTTCGATGGGGGCGTGCTCAACCAACTAAAACACTGTCTGCCATATAGCTTGCCAAGGGTGAGCAAATCTGTGCTGCTGTACTGAGTCTAGAGGACACCCCAGACAGCATAATTGAGGCCCTGGATGAGGTGTTGGAAGTGTCGGAGCATGAGTTGGGTGGTGCCAATCCAGTGACTAGGGAGTCGAGCAAGGAGGCCACACCATCAGCCAGTAGTAAGGTGCGCGCAGAGCTGCTACCGCACATCAAGGAAGGCCAGGCACACGACCCTACAGTGCAGCTAGTCCGGGAGAATGCCAAGTCAGGAGAGGCTAGGCGAATCCAAGTGAGTGACAGATTGGGGTGAGCCAAAGTCAACAGGTCGCGTGAGCCGCAGCATGGGGGCTTGAGGAAGCTGTCGCTGAGGGAATGCCACGGCATTTGTGGGGCGGGACATTCGGGGATACATCGGACACCAGTGTCACGCCCACCTTTCACTAGGCGTGCTGGCTCGAGGGAGAGCAACATGGCCCGCAGAAAATCTACTGTCGCTAGTTCACGCTGGGGCGTGCAGACGACTAGGACAGGCAGTGTTGGCACGTAGCAGGGCAAGTCGTGCAAACGCAGTCGTCGAGGGCGTGCGAGGCAGAAGCTAATGTCGGATGGTGCGGCGAGACAAAACACAGTCACCTGAGCGCGAGGTAGGGTTTCCCGCGATGAGTGTGCGCACGGCCAGGAGAGCCGAGGGGGCACCACGCGGACGAGCGCGCAGCTAGAACACCCGAAGGCAAGGCACACGCTGAGGACAACAAAGGGTCCGAGAATCAACGAAGGGTCTGATGGCAAGGTGCCAACCAAGGATCCAGACCGGCCTACTTCGCCGGTAAAAAGGGTGTCGAGCGTGAGGTAGGAGGGCCTTCCGCATATGCCTACCTTCCACCCGACGAAGGCAGATAGAGCTGAGGGGCATAACGAGGTCCAGCATAGCCGAGGTGGGTTTGCTAGGGTGAGGCACCGAAGAGATGTGGCTCAGCAGCAGGGCATGACTACAGGCTGCAGCGCATCAGTGACTGGGAGGGAGCGCTAGGCCCCAGTTTTGAGTGTGGCGACAGGTGGTTGTCAAGCCCAAGCAGTGGGACACGCAGGAGGAGCAGAGTGGGGCATAGAGGCACAGAAACCCCCTGGGCGCACAAGTGGGCAAAGTCAGCGTGTAGGGAGCTCGAATGGCCGAGCCAGCAGAGTGGCAACGCGGGGCGCACTGAAGGACAGCGCTAAGCCCACAAACAATGTCGAGAAGGACCGGTCAGAGCCCACATGAGGTGAAAAGGGAACTGCCTGAGGGTGAAACAAGATAGTGGTTCGTGGAAGATTGATGGCAGTTTCGAGACTGGATTGACGTATTCCTCACGGCAGCGAGGGCGCTGCCAGCTTAGGTGAGGGAGGGTATCACGTGGTGCAGTTCAGACCCGTAGATGGTGCTCGGAGGTGTGGCAAAGTGATGAAACATGAGGGAGTATCGTTGGGAGATGAACCCCTCTAGGGTGTGCTAGTTAGGATGAAGCAGCTGGTAGGGGCGCAGAACACAGGCCCCTAGGCGAGCTAGCCCGCACAGCCCCAAGCAGACAGCCCGCACAACCCAAACAGACAATCTGTGCGCGGTCCAGTCCAGCCTGCCTGCCCAACGCCCAAGCAACCTGCCCATGCGGGGCCCAACACTCAAACCCGCCTACTGTAGCAATTAGCCTGCTTGAACCGCCCAACAGTGTCCAAATTTTAGAGTTTCTCGCCAAAAGCCATCCCATCAGCTGCCTTGACTTTTGAGGAGAATTTTGGGAAATTTTGAAGGGAAACACACTATATATAGGCTTTGTAAATTGTTGTATAACAAATTTGGGAATTAATACACACTTTTTCACTCTCAATCTCTCTAACTTTCTCTCCCACTCTCCTCTCTTTTCTTTGCTGCTTGTGTGCTTGCTGGCCTGGGGCCATTTCCTGCTTGTTGGTGTGAGTGTGCACTATCCAAAGTGCTGGTGAGGGTGCTGTGTGTCTGCCAACCGATTACCCTGTGCTGGGGGGCGTGCTGTCTGTGCTGGGTGCGTGCTGCCTGTGCTATGTGCGGGTGAGGGGTGCGCACTGGGGCCCGGAAGCCTTGTGTGGGTGGGTTGGTAAGTCTGCATAGCATCTTGCATTATTGTGTTGCCTCTTGGTCCTTGTGGCCTTGAGAAATCAACTGTTAGGCATATTAGGCTGACTTGGGTTTGGAGGCCAAGCTAAGGGCGAGCCCAAGGTCGCATGGTTTGGGGCATCTGCAGAACCCCCATGTGACACCTTGCACTAGTCGACCACCTATGGAGTGCACCAGATCGGTGTTCCTTGAGAGCACCAAAGCCTTGATTGGGCTCTCTAAGCGAGCACCAAATTTGTTGCTCCTTTAAGAGCCCCAAGTCGGGGATCAGGCTCCCTAAGGGAGCTTTAATGCTCCCCTAGGGAGCTCGATGGGGTTTTTTTTAAAAAAAAATTAATAAAATTATATAATAGTAATTTTTAAAATTAATAAAAGGTAAAATTATCTTTTTAATATTGCCATGTCGTCAAACTAATGGATACATTAACGGTTGACTAATGGTTTGATTTATATGTCTAGCGAAAGATATTTTTTTGAAATGGAGTGTTCATTTTGAAAACTAATAGACTTCCGTGTAATTTCGATCAAAACTTAGAGAGTGGGGGTATTTTACCCTATTATTTATCATTTTAAAGGATAAAAATGAAAATTTAAAATCTTACATTAAAATAATGTAAATTTATTCAACTTTATATTTTCATATATAAAGGTAATTTTGTAAATTTATAATACACTCCTAGTAAAATACTTCTAAACCAAACATTACAATATAATCTTCCTAGCAATCATATTTCATGCAATCAACACTTTCCCATGTTATATTAAATGTTACAAAATTATCTTTCCAGTAATCACATTTCCAGCAATTACATACCCTGCAATCACATTATCAATAATTATATTCTGAGCAAAATACCAAATGTCACATTTACTCTTCTTGTTTTCTTTTTTCTAGTAATCCCTATTTTTTCTTCTCCTTCCTTTTTTTTTTCTTCATTATGCATTTAGCTTCTCCTCTCTCTAGTCTCTACAAAATCTTTTATTCTCCTTCCTTTTTTTTCTTTCCATCCCTTGTTCAACTTCTATTTATAATCTCTATAAAATCTTTTCTTCTCATTCATTTTTTCTTTCCATTCTTTATCCAACTTTTCTTCTCTCCACTCTCTATAAAATCTCGTTCCCCATTCTGTCTTTCTTGTCTTCTTTCTTTCTCCCTCTTCTTTTAGTAAGGTATCACCACAAGTTTTTCCCTTTAAAAATTCCTCTTTTTTTTTACTTCTTAATTTTTACGTAAACATACACACAAAAATGTTGAAGTTTGAAATTTTTATAAATGAAATTGTGGTTGATTGTTTGCTAAAATTTTTTGTACAAACTAAATTGTTAATGTTCTGAACTTGATTGAATTGACTAAATGGATGTATTAAGATCAAGAAAAATATTTTTTTAAAAAAATATGAATTGGATTTGCATTTAAGCTCATATATATATACATATATATATATATATATATATATATATATATATATATATATATATATAATCTTTGATATTAAAAAACAAAGAAAGAGTTTGTTGTTATCTTTTGAATGATTCTTCTTGTCCGCTATGTCATTTGGAGGATGAATCAATATTACATGTGTTGAGAGATTGTTCTTTTGCCAATGCTATTTAGACAAGACTTTTACCTTAAGGGGAGTATAAGCATTTTTATTTATCAACTACATTGATTAGCTTTCATTTAATTTTAGTAGACGTAAAGTAGAGGTTAATGGTATTCTGTGGATTATTGTGTTTGGAGTTACATGTTGGTTCTTTGGGAAATGGCAAAACTTCTTTATTTTTAAAGGTAAGGTTGTTAACACGGAAGGTTGTCTTAACTTGATTCCTAGCTTGTCTTTGGTTATTCATAACTTTTGTTTATATAACTTTGAGGGTGAGGACTCCTATACAGATCGAAGAGAGAAAATACTTATTGGTTGGTCCGCTTCTCTTTTAGGATGCCTTTCTTTGAACTCAGATGGTGCTTATCATCTATTTATTGAACTAACAACTATAGGTGAAGTTTTTTGATATTCTACAACTGAATGGCAAGGTGGATTTGCACTCTAGCTTGGGAACTGCACTGGACTTGACAATTTTAGATACAACACATTAACACGACATAGGAAGACACAGGGTTAAACATGTTTGGGTTTAACCTTAACGTGTTTTGTGTCTAATCGTATCTGACGCGTTTAAGATAAGAAAATTTTCGTGTCGTAACATATCAAATATGAGTAACATGTTTAAAACACGTTTAATTAATCGTGTTAATCATATTATCGTGTTTAAATATATACACGTGTTTAATCGTGTTATCGTGTTTAAACGTGTATACATGACACGCTTATCAATTTGTTAAAAATTAATAGTCAAAGACTGTTTTAGCCTTACTTAAATAATTTTAAACAATTATTTTAATAAGATTTTTAAATTTTATAAAGATAATAGTGTAATTATGTCATACCCAAATCATAATTTTAAATTTTGTTTTGTTATATTTGATGTTCTTATTATTTTGTTTTGTTATAATTGTTTTTATAATCATTGATTTTAAATTTAAATAATAAAATTATATTTAATTATAAATATTTTTAGTTAATCGTGTTATTAATCGTGTCATGTCATATATTGACACGTTTAATAAACGTGTCCTGTCGTGTCATATTACACGATTATTAAACGTATATGTGTATGTGTTTCATATTTAAAATATGAATAATATTCGTATTTAATCTTAACGTATTTCGTGTCTGATACGTTTAAGACACAAAAACACGAATTATCAGGTCTTAAGTGCACCACATTATCGAGTAGAACTTTGGAGAATATATCTAGGATTAAGCCTAGCCTAGGACTTGGGCCATCCAAAGATTGATTTTCAAGTTGAAAGTAAACTTGTGATGCAAGACATTACTTCATCCATGTTTCAATTTGGACCTAATTCAAGAAATTCAAAATCTACTTCATTGTCATATTTGTCATGTTTTCAGGAAAAGAAATGTATTAGCTGACTTTATGACAAACAAAAGTTTTTCTACATATGAAGGATGTACTTTTTTTGACAATGTGATAAGAGTTTGTCTCCCTCAAATAATTAGATTGTAAAATTTTATTTTCTAAATATATATGTATATATAAAATCTTTAAAGCAAATCTTTTATTTAAAAAATACGCAAAAATTTAAAGAAATTTAATTTGTAAAAACATTTAAAAGTTGTTGTCATTTTTGAATAACAATGAACTTAGAGTTGATTACATTAAAAAAATGAGAAAACAAGAGCGAATTACTAGGTAAATTTTGACACGTCTAATGGAAAAAAGCTCCATTATATTATTTTTTATTGTATAATCAAAGAGGGTCGGTATGGATAAAAAAAAAAAACCTTGGTCGCCTAAAATAAAAATAAATTATGCTGGGAAAGTAAGGAAAACGGGAGGATTTCCTGGACAACGAGGCTTCCGTTGTCATTGTCGAAAGTGGACACATGTTGACAAGTATTGCCACGTAATGACCGGCGCGGTGTCGGATTTCAATCTTTATTTTTTATAAAAAAAAATAGTATAGTAAATGACGGAACTGCCCATCCTGGGTCAACTGGATGGGCCAGTTTGAAAAAAGCAAAGCAATATACCAGTAGAGGAATTTTGCTGAATAGAAGGTGAGGAAGGATAAATACAAGGCAGGCTTATCTTTGGGCATTTGCGTTGTCAAATAAGTGAGAAACGGCGAATGCAATGTCGGAAAGAAGGGTTCTGCTGATCTGCGGTGACTATGCCGAGGACTCCGAGGTTCGTTCTTGTTTCTTCTCCTTTGTTTTTTGCTTTTTTTTTTTTTATATTTGTTTACTGAATTATATATATGTATATATATATGGCGCAGGTGATGGTCCCTTTCCAAGCCCTGCAAGCATACGGCGTGTCTGTGGATGCTGTTTGCCCCGGAAAGAAGGCTGGCGACTTTTGCCGCACCGCTATTCATCAGTCTTCGGTCCATCAGGTCACCTTTCCTTTGATATTGATGAATGAATGAATGAATGATAAGATAAGATAGTATTTCCATTCAATTCAACCTTTCTTTATCTTATAAACTCAAACTAACATTGGGAAAGTTGGGTTTTCTGAATCTTTGTTATATATCTCTCATTTTTCATGTACTGTGTGTCCCACATATCATGGTTATCTCAAATATTAGTAGTGTTGCATTTCTGACCCTTTTTTTTCTTTTCTTTTCTTTTTATAATCATTTCTTGTTTCTGACTAGTCTGTATTATGATTTTTACCGGTAACAGACCTACAGCCAGTCCCGTGGTCACAATTTTACACTGAATGCATCATTTGATGAAATTGACCACACCCAATATCATGGTTTGATTTTACCGGGAGGGCGAGCTCCTGAATATCTTGCTGTGAATGAATCTGTAGTGGACCTAGTGCGCAACTTTGTCAATTCTGGAAAGCCAGTTGCCTCGATTTGTCATGGTCCATTGATACTGGCTGCTGCTGGATCAGTTAATGGTCGCAAATGCACTGGTTACCGTGCTGTGAGACCTGCTCTCATTGCTGCTGGTGCACTGTGGGTAGAACCTGAAACCTTGGCGGCTTGTGTCGTTGATGGCAATATCATTACTGGGTGTACATATAAGGGACATCCTGAGTTCATCAGGCTCTTTGTGAAAGCACTAGGAGGCATCATAACCACACCAAAAAAAAGGATCCTATTTCTTTGTGGGGTAAAAGTTCTCATTCAATGAATTCAAGTTAAATTTGGCTCATTAGTAGAACACTTTTTGTTTATCAAATGGCTTTGAGTGAATGGATAATAGTCAAACACGGTGATTAAAAAAATATGATAGTAGTTAGAGATGGGCTTAGTTTTAGTAGCCTTTGCACTAAAAACTCATTTTGGTTAACGTTCTCCTTTGGCTGTTTGAAATACATACTAGGTTGATCTATTTTAGCTGTTGATACCCTTTATGTATGTGGTCTGGAAGTGCTTACCTGTAGATTGATTTCTGCAACACATGGAAGCATGCATTAGGTGTGTGAGTTTGTTCATAATTGTTTTGAAGTTTAAATAAATGCAAAATGAGACTTGATGGCATTAGTATATTATAAAGGTGTAATATCCAGCTTTCATTGTTCTCTATCATTGGAAATGAAATCAGAAATTTACTGTATGTTGTAAAGGTGTAATGTCCAGTTCATTGTTCTCTATCTTGGAATATGAAATCAGAAATTTAATGTATATTATAAAGGTGTAATATCCAGCTTTTATTGTTCTCTATCATTGGAATATGAAATCAGAAATTCACTGTTCTTTATCATTTATCTCTAACTCGCTTGTTGCTTCCTGTTCTGCTTGCTTTCCTTCTTCTGCTGTACATAAAGGTGGGTTCCATTTTTTTTCATGTTTGCTACTGAGTTATTGAATCATATTTTTATATTTTGTCAATTTCTCCTTTCTGTTTTTCTGCAATATTTATCCTATGACTGAATTTTTATGGATTTAAGAAGAGATTTCCAAGTTATATACAAATTTTCTGCTGAAAAGTAAGAACCTATGTCAAATTAAACTTGATGAAGAGACATGCCTGCTCACAATATCTTAACACCTTTGCTTCTCTTGCTTAATCTGTAGGATTATATGGAAGATTATGAAGTAACTGTTCCTTTCCAGTCACTTCAAGCTCTGGGGTGCCATGTAGATGCAGTTTGTCCAAAGAAGAAGGCTGGTGATACCTGCCCAACTGCCGTCCATGATTTTGAAGGTGACCAAACTTATAGTGAGAAGCCAGGCTATGATTTCACTCTGACAGCTAACTTTGAGGGCATAGATGCCTCAAGTTATGATGCTCTTGTCATCCCTGGGGGTCGAGCACCATCATATTTAGCATTAGATGAGACAGTGATTGCTTTAGTGAAGAAATTTATGGAGTCCAGGAAACCAGTTGCATCCATTTGCCATGGACAGCAAATTTTAGCCGCTGCTGGAGTTCTCAAGGTAGCATTTCTGATGTTGATTGTTAAGAAGGAACTTCATATTATTAAAACTCCAATACATACACATGCATTGTTGATTTCAATTACTTGGAACAATCTTGATTAACATGTAATGTATGTGAGCCCTGTCAGATGTCCTTCCAAACATGTTTTTTATAACTCAAACAGTGTTCTAGCAATTGCTCTGCTTTTGAGGTTTTATTTGATTTTTCTTTTCACCATACTTACTTTGTTGTAGAAAAAAATAATGATGTCATGCACATATGATTATTCTTAATGGGAACATTTGAACCATGGTATTGATGCTAGATAAATAACATTTATATGGTATTATCGTTTTCCCCACTGTACTACATATTATAGGGATCTTTCTTAGCAAGGTCACATACATATGTGGGTCTACACATCACTGCATACATTAATACATTGTTACACATAAAGATAATATCATGCATTTTTATTGACTTAAATTACATTTTCAATATTTAATTGTTCAAAAACATAAATTTGCTTTTGTATTCAAACAAACTCTTTTGCTTTTTCGTATAGAAGCAAAAAACAAGCAGCGGAAGTAAGAAACATACAAAGCTTAAAATCTATGCAAATTTTATGATAAAATGGCTGTCACATTATGTTGTTTATTATATTTGTTAACAATATTGTTTAGTTTCAACTTATTGTTCTGTCCATGTCATAATTTATAACCTGGCTTCCGATTCAGGGGATGAAATGTACTGCATACCCGGCTGTGAAACTTAACGTGGTCTTGGCAGGAGCAACCTGGTTAGAACCTGATCCTATACATCGATGCTTCACTGATGGAAATTTGGTAACTGGTGCAGCTTGGCCAGGGCACCCAGAGTTCATTTCTCAATTAATGGCTTTGCTCGGTATTAAAGTTACCTTCTAGCTGATCCTCGATATCAGCTTTGTGAGTCTATATAGGTGTATGGTGCAAATGTTGTAAAACTCATGTGAATATGTGACTTCATTCACGCAACTGGTTATGCAACCAGTAAGGCCTAACATGGTCACAATGCTAATAAGGTTGCAAAAAGCCACGAACTGGTATTCCCTGTTCCCCCGTTGTCCTAACATTTCCCTCTTTGTTGTTTTTAACAGGCTTCCTTTGTGTACTAAGGTCTAGCTTTTTTTTAATTTAAAAGTTATTATGACATTTTTATGAAAAATAATAATTTTTAAAATTAAACTAAATTTGTTTGGTAAATTTATTTTTATAAGTGTTTTTTTTATAAATAAGTTGTTTGACAAAATAATGTATATAAGTTCGAATTTTAATTAAAATTATTATAAAAGGTATTTAATAAATAATTTTCTTTTAATTATAAATTTTTTTGTTCGTAATGAAAAAAAGTTAATTTTATTTTTTTATTTATAAAAAGTATAAAAAATATTTTTATATAACATAAAATTTATAATTAATAATAAATCACATAAAAATGAAAACAGATAATGTTGAAATTATTTTTTATAGACAAGGATTTTTTGGAAACAAAAAAAAAATTCTTCCTAAAAAAGAGGCGTGTTTTTAAAAAAAGAGGAGAGAAAGTTCTTCTGGAGCTTTTTTTAAAGTTTTTTTTTAATTTTTTTTTTAAAATTATTTAATTTTTTAAAATTTTTTTAAAATTTTTGTTTGGCTTTATTTTTGCTTTTAAAAGATGAATAAGTTGAAAAAAATTGGATTAAACAAACACTAAGACATGATTATGGATGTTTCTAATTTTAGATTGTGTCATTTTGGTTGTGGATGAATATATATATTTTGTCATTTGATTGGTTATCAAATAGTATCGTCCTTGGTTTTCGGACCCTCTTCATTTGGGAGGGTTTCCTCTATCATTGTGGAGGGAAATAAGAAAGCTTTTCGCATGATACTTTTAAAAAAGGTTTAAAATTATTTAATTAAATTTTTATATTTTTATTTTAAATTAAATAATTAAAAATATTATTTATAATTTTATTTTATATTATATGATATTAACATGACATATTGATATAAAATAATAGATAATAATGTGATATGATGATTTGTTATGATAATATGATTTTAGTTTTTATGATATTGTCTTAAAATAAAATAATAAGTGATATTTTACTAATAAATATTTATCAAGAAGTTTTTGATTGAAAATAAAAATACATAAATTTACTTAAATATAATAAAAAATAAAAATTTATATTAAATTTTTTAAATAATTTAAAATTTTTTAAATATTATATCAAAAAGTTTTCTATATTATTATATTATTTTAATCGATTTTGAGATGTATTGTTTATATTGTTGTATTCAATTTGATTTTAATTCCACATACTTATTTGATTTGAATTAAATTGATTTATGTTTTCAAAAAATTTAAGTATATAAATTAAAAAATAAAAAATAAAAAATCTTAATCAAACTGAATTAAACTTTAGTGCAGGGATGTGGTGTGTGTAGTGTAAATATAGAAGGCGAGTGGTGGCTGGAGTCGGAAGTACGGTTGCCTTTGGCAGTAAATCTTTGGCCCTTTATTTGCAGTAGTATGACACAATCTTACTCTCTTCTCTCAACTCAATAATAAAAAAATAAAATAAAAAATAAAAAAATACAACTTTTACTAGTATTATGGACACCATCCGTACTTCTGACAACGACCACTGAAGGATGGTGGCACATGCCCTGCTGTCATATCAGAACTCCAATGGACGCTCAGGATGCTCCCGTACGGATGAGCTAACGGCTGAGATTCTCTCTCCTCCAAGTTCTCTCTCTACTGCTTCATGTCCAGCTTGGTCGGGTCTCCTATAAAACCACTCTTCTTCTCTTCTCTCTTTTTCTTTTCTTTTGAGTCTTTCTCTCTCTCTCTCTCTCTCACTCACTCACTCTTTCCTTTGCAGGTACCAATACCCAATACCCATGGTGTTGTTCTGGAAGAAGAAGAGGAAACACTTTAATCTTCTTCTTCTCCTCGTTTTCAAGTGAAGATCTAAAAATGGGTTTCTTTTCTTTCCTTTTTTAGAGTCTTAGGGTTTCCATTTCCTGTATAATAATTGCAGTATGGGTGAGGGTTGGGATTTCTGTTGGACTTTTTTAAACACATAACAGTTGGGTTCAATTCAATTCAATTTTTCTCTTCCTTCGAGCAAAAACTAAGGTTGATATGAAGCTTTCAGCGTCAGGCCTGGGTCAGCATGGCCATGAAGGTATTCTTCAGTCTTATTATTTTTATTTTAATCCTTTTCAGTTCATCTTGAGTATATAAAGCAACTAAATTGTCATCATTCTTGTAGCTTGTTCTTGCTCATTTTGGCATAAATCCCGATACATTTGCATGTAAATTAGGTTTCATTTCTTTACAATTATTATTTCTACAATAATATGAATGATGATTAGGGGAAAACAAGTGCTTGAACTCAGAGCTGTGGCACGCGTGCGCTGGGCCACTGGTGTGCCTACCCACTGTGGGGAGCCGTGTGGTCTACTTTCCTCAGGGTCATAGCGAGCAGGTTCTCCTTTTTAACTTTCTTCTCTCTGCTTAACCAAATCTCTTTCTTTTTTCTTTTTGGACGTTACTTACAATGAAATCAACTTGCAGGTAGCAGCCACAACTAACAAGGAGGTTGACGCCCACATTCCCAATTACCCCAACTTGCCTCCTCAGTTGATATGTCAGCTCCACAACGTTACCATGCATGTCAGTTCCTTCGTTTTTATTCATTTTCACCCATACACAAATAAAGGTCTCAGAGTTAAAACAGTTTATGCGCGTTATTTCAGGCAGATGTTGAGACAGATGAAGTATATGCCCAAATGACACTGCAGCCTTTGACACCAGTATGATTGCTTTCTTTTTTAGTTCAATACTTTTTGGTTTTTATATTGATGTTTTCTTTTTGTTTTTTTTTTGTTACTTTTTTCATCTATACATTCATACAGGAAGAGCAGAAGGATACATTTCTTCCTATGGAGTTGGGAATTCCAAGCAAGCAGCCAACGAATTATTTCTGCAAGACACTGACAGCAAGTGATACTAGTACCCATGGAGGGTTTTCTGTTCCTCGTCGTGCTGCTGAGAAAGTCTTCCCTCCACTGGTACTATCTCTCTTATATCTTTAGTTCAAAACTGGTATCTGAGTGCTGATGCTATCCTTCTTTCTCTTGCAGGACTTCTCGCAGCAGCCACCAGCTCAGGAACTTATTGCAAGGGATCTCCATGATGCTGAGTGGAAATTTAGACATATCTTTAGAGGTTAGTTTCGACTTCTGTTCCTGTCAAGCATTCTCACAGGCTATAATAATTTTAGGTTCATTGGATTTGTAAGTTGTTAGAGCTTGCCGTGCTATCTTAATTTTAAGGCTCTGTTGGTTTAAATACAATTAAAACTCTGATCTCCAAACTGAAATTTCAACTGGCGAAGAATAAGCTCTTTTCCATAGGCAAAATTCATAGTGTTATAGTGGACTTGCTGATATTTTCCTTTCTTGCTGCTTTGGAAGTTGCTAATAGCACAACAATGTTATGGGCTTATAGCTGCTTGAGATCAATGAATTTTGAGAAACATGTTTGATTATTGTGTTGTATAAGTTACTTAAAACTAGTCTTTTTTGCCTCGAATAGTAATTTTTTCTTGTCTTGTATCTTACTATTTCCTTTGATCAGTTGTCCATATTGGTTCCCCTTGTTTATATGTGGAAGTAAAACATCCATGATTTGTGTTAGGGCTCGTACATTCCTGGTCTGAATATTCATTTCTGTGTGCTTAATTTTTTATCGTTTGTCCTGGAAAAATGTCTTCATGAAACTCTTGAAAACATAAATAGTCTCGCGGTTTACCTCCTGAGCAAGAAATCAAATTGATACTTTTTAAATACCTGTTTCATTTCTTAATCACCCATTGTCATATTTTCATAATATGGCTCATCAGCTTAATATCTCTTTACTTAGCAGGATTCTCTATGTCGTCTTTGTTTTTGTATAGTGCACTAAGTGCTCTTTGTCCACTTGGTTGGCATTTTTTTTTTGTTATGAGGATCTTATCAAATAAGTTTGTGAGATAAGATATTCCTTTTTCTTTTTTCCTTTTCTACTTCCATGCTTTGATGGGGACACCATCCCATCCCACTGGTTTTTACTTTTCAACATTTTAAGAGTGTCCTTTCTATTTGCTGAATTATTTGGTAGAACCAGAATTGCTCTTTTCTTCCCAATTGTGTTTGAGTTCATAAAAATGAATCCTGAAAATTACTTCTTTGTTTATCCTTCATAGCCTTCTCAAGAACAAACATATATTCTCCACCATCCTTAATACACTTGATTCAAATTTTTATTCCGGTTCTCTCATTTTGGCAAGTTTGTATCTCTTTGGCATCTAGCCACTACTAAAAATCAGCATGAGCTAAAACTTTTTCTTCACTTACTACCTTTTTGACCTTTCTTTGTTGCTTTGCATGTTGCTAGATTTTCTCTACAATGCTTTATAAAAAGCTCTTTTAACTTGAACTTTATTTTGTAGTTATTTTTTCTACCACCAAGATTCATTTTGTGTACAAGCCCCCCTTTTTGTTTTTTCAAAACCTTAAAATGTACTTAATAGCCTTTGTTGTATCCAGGGCTGTAATGTGTTGAGTTGGGTCGACATGGTGCCAGGCTCGAGTTTGGTTGAGATTTACTTTTTGTGCTTGAGCTCAATTCGAAAAATAATCAAGTTAATTGAGCTCGTTTCAATTAGGTTTTTACTTATGTAAGGAGCTTGAAACTTGACTTAAGCTCGAGCTAGAGTTCGAAATTAGAACTCAATTGACACTTTAAAATATGCAAATAAACATTATATTTCATTTAGAAATGTCTATAATACTAAAAATATTTAAAAAAAAATCAAAGCTCAATAAGACTTGTGAGCCACTTGAGCTGAGTATTACAAAGCTTGAACTCATCTCAATTGGTTACTTGAGTAGCTTGAGCTCGACTTGACAGTGAATGAGTCAAATTTGAGTATGCATTGAGCTAAGCCTGAATAGCTCATGAGTAGTTTGACTCGTTTACACTCTAGTTGTAACAAGTATTTTCTTGTTACCATCCTTATACACTTTCTTCGCTTTAAATTCCTTGCCCTCCTTTCTTTTGTTGTGGCAAGTTTGTATGTCTCTCGCTTACTTTGGTATTCAACTAGGTACAAGAAAGTGTTTACTTCTCTTTTAGTCTTCTTAGCCATTTTCTTTGTCATCTTGTACTTTGCAATGGTTTCCCTCACATATCGTAAGCTTCCTTAAGAACAAAAACTATTTTTTTTTTCTAATCATGGTCTTTTCTCTTACTTTTTCGACCAAGAGGTATTATAGGTGGACACCTTTTGATTCTTGTAAAATTGTTTGAGCCACATTTTGGATGTGATTACACATATCATCCCACTTAGAATTTGCTTTCTCATTTGCTCACCAACCTTGTTTAAGCAACTTGTTCTTAGAAGTCATAAGTTTCCTCCTTTCAAATATCTCCATTTACTTCTTTCCTTCCATAGTGAGACATAGGGGGCTAATTGAGCGAAGCGAAGCTGGCTAAGGCTTGAGCTTGCTTGAGCTTTTATTTTTTGTGCTTAAGCTTAGGTTGAAAAATAATTGAGTTACTTGACCTCAACTTGACTGGGCTCCATTGTGATCAACTTACGTAAGGAGCTTGAAACTCGCTTCTTTTGACTTGAGGCTCAAATTTAAAACTCAAATAATATTGAAAATGTGTTGATACATATTTTATGTTATTTATATATGTATAAAATATTAAAAAATTAAGAAATTCAAATCTATAAGAATTGAGCAATATAAAGCTTGAACTTGCCTCGAGCTCAACCAGATAGTGAACAAGTCGAGCTTGTGAATACAAGTCGAGCTTGGGTAGCTCATGAGTAGCTTGATTTGTTTACACCTAAGTTTAGCGTGTATGTCATGTATAATAACATATATTGGTGGGTCAAGGTTTTCCTGGTTACACCTAAGTTTGATGTCTACGTCATGTATGATAACATATATTGGTGGCTCAAGGTTTTCCTGGGGAGACTTTACAATCCGTACAATCTGTGTCCTTTGTTTGGTATTTTATCTTTATAAGTGATATGTGATGACATGCTAATCTTATTTCTAAAACAAGTTTAGCTATCATGAGGTCATATGTTATAACAAAGTTTGTGATAGCCTTTCCTTCATCATCTGTCTTTTCTGAAACCATAGTCTCCATGAATAATTTCTGATTTCCTTGGTCTCTTTTTTCACATGCCCATTCAAATCTCCCCAGTGAATTTTTCTTTTCTTGATGGGACCTTTGGATCATACCAATTAAATCTTCTCAGAACTAACTTATCCAATTCTCATGAGGTGCATATACAATCACCTTATTAAAGGTCTTTGCTCCACCACTGATTTGATACCTTTGATTCTGTATCAAATCCTTTGGAAATTCCCAACATCATCCTTCAAGGTCTTGACCATGATGATAACATATTAGTTTTTGTTCTCTTCTTACCTAAATATAAGGTTGAAGCTCAGAGTCAAGTTCCTTGGCTTTTCTTAGTCTCTTGGATTCACTTAATTCTTCTAAATAGCCTCAACGGCCTCCCCAATTACGTGTTAATGACTTAGTAGTCCAAGTCCAAAAACCCACATTACAGTTTTTGGCTATCTTCTTTACCTGCACATGTATAAAGATGCTTATCAATTGAATGAATAAAGGAACATGTAAAATGATTTTTAGAGGTCACAATTTCCAAAGATTTATGTAATTTGCGTCGTATTAATCGTTAGGATTTTGGGTTTAAATGATTTATCACACGGACTGGATATTTTTTTTTTATGTTGGAAATTCGCGCAGGGCCCAGCTACCCTGTAAACGACATGGACTGGATATTCGATAGTACACGTTTTATAAAAAAGGGTTTCAATTCTTGTCGTAATTGTACCGTACTTCAGAAATGTATTTTGAATTTTGAGTTCAAAAAAATGTCTTGATTCATCTTCTTATACAAACATAGGAATTTTTTAGTCGCTTAAATTGACACATTATGTGTATATCCACTAAATTAGAGAGGAGATATTTTCTATTGGGTTGAAAGCAAGTTAAGGATATATAGTAATTTAGAGAAATAATGATTCCTAAAGTACAAAAAAATCCGTACTTAATGGATTGGTTTCAACATCCCAGTGATTTTGACTAAAGCTCTTACATATGTATGTGCTCTGCTATAGCTATAGCATCATCGTGGTTTCATAACAATCCTTATCAATAAAGATTTTGACCAAGTTTTATGATGGTTGTTGACTATCCAATGCAACTCTCCTGGTTTATCTGGCTGGGTGGTAATCATAATATAGGAGCCTTGGACTTAATGTAGTCACTACATCAATTAAATTCTTTTTATTGAATATCACATTTACTGGGATTCCAATTCAATTTTTAATTATTTTCTTGTCAAGACATTTACTAAATGCTTTTTTGCAACCAAACTACAATGCTAAACTAAGCTGCAAAATCAAAGTAGGCTGTGCAGAGCTTGAAAATCAAAATATGCATTAAAAGAAAGTAAATGTAAAATACTACCCTTGATTTAAATACTTTGAATGCTAAAGGAATGGAAAACTTATAGCTGAATCTGAGAAAGGTTGGGCCTTGTTTGTTTGATGAGACCAAAGTATTCCTAGTATTGACTAACAAAAAATGACTAGTGAATTGATAATAATGAACTATAATAAGTATGCAAAGAATTCTCAGGAGTTGTGATTTAAATGGAAATAAATGTAGTGCATGTGGGAGACATCTACGTCCAAAGAAGTCAATATGTAAGTTTCATCAGGGAAAGAGACATTTCACCTCTTGATTAAAGATAGATCAAAATCTTTAAATGCCCATTCTTTCAATTAATACATAATTCTTTAAGATACAGATTGTGCGTACTGTTCATAATTGCTAGAAATCAATTGAATGATTACTTGAGTTGTGTCCAATTTAAACTATCTTGGGTCTATAGTATTTTAAACTCCTTGATTGATACCAAAAATTCTTACCTTAAGCTGAATTTGGACTCTCATTTCAATTATGTTTCTTGAACAAAATTATCTTACACAAAGTTATGCTCTTGATGTTACCATGAATCCATTACACTTGAAGAAAAACTATGGTAAAGTGGTAACAGGTATACTTAATGCACAGGTCACCCTCTTGCATTATTAGTAATTTCTTATGCTCCTTTGCGTCCAGTGTAGGTGTTAGGTACGTGTGTATGTGTTTAAGTGTCTGACCTGTCCGTTGGTCTAAATTTGTGATATGCAGATGGGCAACAAAGGATCTAAAGGCAGAATATGGGTGCAGGGACTTGTTTCCCTCTCTGCCTGCAGTTTTATGGTGAAATGGCTTTATAAAAGTTTTATGTGTAGGTGTCAAAAGCCAAATAAAAGCAAACCAACCTACTGGCTAGGAGACAAATAAAAGAAGGCCTAAATGCTAGTATTTTCTTTGAATAGATGTGGAAGAATCCCAAACCAGCCTAAATTCTTTCTTAGTTCTATACAATTAATCAGGGTCCTGATAGTAGAGTCAAGTTTTCTTTTTAATTTTTATTAAATATCTGTATAATATCTTGTTTTGTCATTGTTTTCTCCACTACTATGATTGGCTATTCTATGCCCATTTTATCCACTGTTACCTTAAGGAATCAATTCTCAAGTGGCCATGATTGCATTTAGGATGGTGATTGACCAGTTAGCAGACACCATATTCAGCTGCAATGTTCTTCTACATTTCCAACCCAGCTTCCTTTTTCTATTCTTGGAATTCTCTCTACCCCAGGGGATATCTTTATCACACCTAATCTGTCCATGTTCTTCGTCTGTGACACCATGTTGTCCGAGTGATGCTGATTTAGCCCAATTCTTGGTGTTACCTCCTAAGACTTGTCTGTTGAATCTGACCGATATCCCGCTTATCCTTACTGGCGTCAAGTCATTTTGATGTGGGTACATGATCAAAAATGTTTGAGTTTGGGCAATAGAGATCATCTAAATATGGTTGATCTAAAGAAGGTCAAAATTTCTAAGATATTTTGAATTGATTTATTACTTTCACAGCTTGAGATGAAGAACTTAGGTGTCAGTTTGACTGTTAAAATATTATTTTGATGAGGCATTTAACAGAAGAGAATGCATGATTGGGGCTGCAGTGTGATCAGCACCTAGTTATGGCTCTTTGATACAAATTCATGGTAGCACTTGGTTGGATATGTTTCTAGCTTTGATGATTTTTTTGTCAAATCAATTAGTTGAACTTGTC
Source organism: Theobroma cacao (assembly GCF_000208745.1). Lineage (NCBI taxonomy): Eukaryota > Viridiplantae > Streptophyta > Magnoliopsida > Malvales > Malvaceae > Theobroma > Theobroma cacao. The sequence continues at coordinate 3,990,299 of NC_030853.1, forward strand.
AGAAGTCATAACATCATGCAATAAACTTGACCCTCTTTATATGAGAGAGTGTCATCTTATCTCTAGTAGTTATAGAGACCATTTCCTTGTTTTTGTAATTATAAACTAATGATTGGGGCTAGTGGGGCCTATCACTTGCATGTGTTCACGTTGAGTGACACTTTCTTGGATTTCGGTTATTAGTTGAATGGATTGGGCTTTTATAAGTAGTACTTTGATAGTTCAAGAAAGAGAGTTGACAAGGTCAATTCTTAGTCTTTTATGCAACTTACATTGTATTGGAGTTTGTCACAGTGCCTCATGCATAGAGTTTTCAAGAAATTTTGTAAAATGTTCTTTAATAACAGTTGTCCATTTTCTAAAGGTTCAGTGCTTTTATTGTAGTTCAACTGGGCTCTAAATTTAGAAGCTTTGGCATGCAAACCATATTTGGATCTTGTGTAAAATCCTGGTAATCAGTGACAGAAATAAAGACTGATGCATTGCTTTCTGTGCCCATATTGTGAAAACATGAACTTGTCAGTATTTTTGCTGCTAGAATCTGTAAGCTATCGAAAGAGGATGATTCCCTACTACTTTCAAACGTAGAGGAACTTAGAAGCCAGATCTGAGATAAATTGCCAAATACTGGCAACCTCAAATCGTCAAATATGCTTCAAATTAAGGTTTCAGTGCTAGAACCAGCGTTGATGCATACTTTAAAGGGTTATGGAAGTTACTGCCACCGTGCTTAGTCATCATGTAATTAGAACTAGCTATGAGGTTTCACTGTATGTAATGAAAAGACCTTCACTAAGTGGTTTAACTTGGCAGGGTGTGGGACTAACAATTGCTAAATAAATCTCAAAACTCAAAAACTTATAAAATGAAGTTCATATATATATGAGATTCCCTTAAATTCTTCTCAGTTGATTGACTTAGATATTCTACATACTTTGAGGTACTACTTCAGTGCATTGGCTTGGTATTAATTTTTCTCTACTGGTTCTTTTGAGCCTGTAATTGGGGGAACCATGGTTGTACCATCTTCTTGGAACTACAACCATTTTAATGATTAATTAGATTGTGTTTTGTTGCACACTAAAATGATTTATCTAATTGTATAACCATTGATTTCTATTTAATTTGACATAATGTCAATCAACTTGCAGGACAGCCTAAACGTCACCTTCTTACTACAGGCTGGAGTGTGTTTGTTAGTGCCAAGAGACTTGTTGCAGGGGATTCTGTTCTTTTTATTTGGTATTCATTTTCTTTTTCCTGCCAATGCTGCTCAATCTGTATTTTTTTTTAAAAAATTTCGTCCATGTGGTTTGTTGGGTTACATAGTTGGAGTGGAGGGCGAGAGTATGTAAATATTAGTTGTTGACCATATCTTGTCAAATTCTGTTATTAGGAATGAAAAGAATCAGCTTCTTTTGGGAATTCGCCGTGCCACTCGCCCACAAACTGTAATGCCATCATCTGTTTTATCTAGTGATAGCATGCACATTGGACTCCTTGCTGCTGCAGCTCATGCTGCTGCAACTAATAGCTGCTTTACAATATTTTATAATCCAAGGTGGTGATATTTTCTTAACCTCTTTCATTGCTGTTTATGTCTTATCTGTTAACATTATTCTTTTCTTATGTCCAGGGCTAGTCCATCTGAGTTTGTGATACCCCTTTCAAAATATGTCAAGGCTGTTTTCCACACACGTGTCTCAGTTGGGATGCGTTTTCGGATGCTTTTCGAGACAGAAGAATCAAGTGTTCGTAGGTATTATAGTTCTTGATGGTTCACTTAGTATTATTTGAGTGGTTATCTCATATGATTCCATGAATTGCTTCTGTTTATTTGATTTGTGTTCTTGAAAGCCATCTACAATGTTTTTTTAAATCTTTCAGTGAGTTTCTGATATTGTGGACGGTAACTTGTGTATACATTGAAATAAGACTGCCATGTAAGTCACTCATGCTGGTGCTCATGTCAAATATTAGGTAAAATGTTCATGGTGTGAAAGCAGTGTCCTTGCATTAGATATTGAAATAGTACTTTTTGAAAATTTTATATAATTTTTTTTCCTTAAAATATTTGGATTTTTAAGTTTTAGTAGAACTAGTAACAGTCGGTAAAAGTTGGGATATTGCACCATGCTTTACTCTTCCACACCACTTAATTTTGTTATTTTTTTGAACTTCAGGATCATGAGAAATGGAGTATAATTGATTAAGTTTTAAACTTTCTGTTTATATATCGTATACAAGTAATTTTGTGTCAATTTAAATCCTAACACATAACTGATTGTATCCAAACCTAAAAATCTCGACAATCATAAGTTTGGGGTTTATATGGGTTCTCTACAAGTTCTTAATATGTACATTAGGATAAGTTGTGATTTAAATAATACTGAATTATAGTTTCAAGGCTGTGTGGTAATAGAGAGATTGGATAAGAAGAGCTAATCTCACTTTTTCTTTTTTCTTTTTTTACTCTTTTCTAGAGGGAGAGAACTTATAATAACTTTGTTTATAATGCAGGATATACTTTGGTATGAAAATTTGATAACTGAACCTTTTTTTTGTTAAAAAAAACTTTGTTGTGCAGGTAGTTGAACTTTTAGGAATGAGTTAAATTGTAGATAAAATAACTACATATTAAATTAGTAAATATAAATATGTACTTAAGCTATATATTTCAGGATAATATTGTCAGAGAAGAGATTAAATTACATGATAAATACAAAGGGAGTGACAAGGATGAGGTTAATGTTAGGCAACGTAAATTATAACATCACGGGTGCATAGAGTATCTAATAGAATATTCTATTGTTGCAGATTGATTAGATGCTAAAAAAGTAACTAAACGTTTTTCAGATATTGTTGAGGCTTCAGAGGAAAAATGAGCGAATATGATGCAAAAGAAACCAAAGGTTGATTTTAAGAAAAAGGAAAAGGAAATGGAAGAAACAAAAAATGATGGGGAGAAAAATAAGGCAATGAATAATTAAGAAAGGGACAATGAGTGAAGAAGAAAAGGGGGAAAACAGTAAAAATGATTACAGATATTATGCAACTAAGTGCGAATGTGAATGCTAGTATTATTAGAAAAGAAGTTTGTGATGTGGAAGCAGTGTCTGTATACTAGAGCAGAGAGCATCAGGTGCGGCCTTTTTAAGAAATTCCCTAGTCATGACAGCCATTGATTAGAGAACCATCAATATAAGACTCTACTCTTAATTTATTGAAAATACTGTTTTTGATGGACACTATTTGATATTGTCTGCCAGTTGGTGTTTGTCTTCAGCATATGTTGAAATTGCAGTCCTAAAGGTGTACCTCTTGATAGTGTGGCACCAAAGAGCCACTGTTTCTATGTTGCACCATATATATGTTTATTTCTGGATGCCTTTTTTCATTCTCCAGGTATATGGGTACGATAACTGGCATAAGTGATTTGGATTCTGTTCGCTGGCCAAATTCTCATTGGCGGTCTGTGAAGGTAATTATTAACATACTTTTACGTGCATCTTGTAATAGATGGTGCATGGCACCTTTTGTTTATTGTTTGTGATGTTATGATGTCATATTCTTTTATATTATCCATGTGAAGAAAAATTCTTCTGTATTTGATGTCCATTATTTTTTGTATAAAATTTAAAGGATGAAATTTACTCTAGAAATTATCTTCATGTCTATATCTTCCATTAATTGTTGATTTATGAATTGTTTCTAATTGGGGGATAGAACACAAGTTGCATAATTATGTGAACTTAGAATCTTGGAAAAAAGAGGTTAGGGAGATTGTGAGACCTGTAATACTGAGTTACGGAGGTAGTAGGATTATCTAATAGTAGTTTATAGTTTAAATCCTTTATATCATTTGTAATCATAATGTGCTTGTATAGCTGCTAGGATTCTTGAAGTTTCTTGTGGGAGCATGCTTCTTGGTATTAAAAAAAAGGAATATTTTATATCTTGTTTTGTTTGAATTTTCAGCTTTATCAACTTCATCATATTAAATATCTTAAGTACCAAAACTAGCCATTTCATCATCTAGAAGGAGAAACACATGTAGATGTTAGCAGGGACAAATGAAAAGTGACACACAAATAACCCAGTTTAACAGCCAATAACCACCCTTTGTGAAGGTGGTTGTTCTTGGCCACTCTAAAGCCTATTCCACTGCAGAAAGCATCCACCACAACTCAGTGTGGCCCTAAACCCACAATACCCATTTCCAAATAACTGCCACATGTACTAGGAAATCAAACAATAAGCCCAATTTTTGTAATCAATCCGTTCAAAATTTGTGAGATGTGTGAGTATATAAGTTGGTTTCATGAGGGGTGAACATTCTCCACAAAACCCTATCCACCACAACCAAGCATAACCCAACTCACCATATTTATTGCCAAAGAACTGCCGTAACAACCAGAAAATCAAACAATAAACTCAATCTTAGCCGCAATCTATTCAAGACTTAAGATGTGCAAGTATAGATGATGGGTTCATAGAACGAGTGAAATATGTAGAAAATAGGTGGTTGATTCTATAATGGGCTATCTAAATGGTTAGTTGTTGAAGCTGAATTCTCGAGGGGAGATTCAATGTGCTCTACTGGTATTGATAATACTACTAAGGTTCATATGTATGTGTATTTGTATATTAATTTGGATTTGTGTGAATTTGAAGATTCTTAATGAGAGTGGGTGGTGTAGGACAAGGGAGGGGAAAGAGAAATTGGTGTAGCCGGAAGGTTTACGGTAATTAGAACTCAACAATTAAGCTTGAATGGGTTTGATTGTGTTTGGAACAATAGAAAGATAATTGGTTTTTAAGGAAACCTCTTGAATCAAAATTCAGAATAAACAAAGATGATGATAATTAAGATAAATTCTAATCAAATAGAAGGATTAGAATTCTACTCCTAATACAAATTCTCCTCTTAATAAATAAACTTATTATACTAAAATCCTAATAAAGATAAAAAAAGAATCCCAAACTAAATCAAATAAAGAAAATAAAATCCTAAGCTAACGAAAATACTAAATAAAATAGAATTCTTGATGTGCCTGCATCAGTCCCCTTGGGTCAGAAAAGACTCGGCTTTGATGAGTGGGCCTTAACATACTTCTCATAGATGTTTGGATCCACTCGTTTCAATTCCTTTTCAGCAATCCAAGTGCTTTCATTAGCAAGTTTACCAAGCCACTTCACTAAAAATTGTCTAATACGGGTTCCTTGGTCTAGATCAGAATGATGATGGTCAGAATACACAGCAAACTCACGATAAGCCAAGTAGTGCTGCCAATGACGAATGGCCCTTACCAAAGCATAAAACTCTAGTCTTAAGTTGAATAATGTCATCTAGAGTCCGTCAACTTTTCACTAAAAAACTCTATAGGCTTTCCATCTTGACTAAAAACTGCTCTAATTCTTACATGTGAAGCATCACACTCAACAACAAATAACTTCTCAAAATCTGGTAGTGCAAGAACCAGGGCTTTTTTTGCAGACTGACCACTCAAATCCATCTTTCTTCAAAGATTCAGTTATAGGACTCATAATAGAACTAAAATTTCGAATGAATCTCCTATAAAAAGATGCCAAACCATGAAAACTCCTTACTTCTTTGATAGATGTAGGTGCTGGCCACTCTGAAATTGCACGAATCTTCTCTGGATCTGGTTTCAAACCTCCTGCTGACACAATGAAACCAAGAAATACCACTTCTGGTTGCATAAAACTGCACTTTTTCAAGTTTATATAAAGCTGCTCCTTTTGAAGAACTTCTAAAACTTGTCGTAAATGTTTTAAGTGCTTTTCCTTAGTGTGGCTATAGATCAAAATATCATCAAAGTAAACCACCACAAATGAATTCAAGAAGGGCTTGAGCACCTTTGTCATGACTCATGAATGTGCTTGGTGCATTTGAAAGGCCAAATGGCATCACCAACCATTCAAATAATCCATCCGGAGTTTTGAAAGCTGTTTTCCATTCATCTCCACTCCTCATTCAAATTTGATGATATCCGTTCTTCAAATCGATCTTTGAAAACACTCCGGAGCCAACTAATTCGCCAAGCATCTCATCCAATCGAGGAATAGGAAAACAATACTTGACTGTAATTTTATTTATGGCATGGCTGTCCGCACAGATCCTCTATAAACCATCTTTCTTAGGAGCTAACAAAGCTGGGCAAGCACAAGGACTTTTACTATCACTCACTAGATCTTTCTCCGACAACTCCTCAACCTGTCTTTGTACCTCGGCTCGCTGCATAGGTGGCATTCTATATGCTGGCAGATTTGGTAATGATGCTCCCGGTACCATATCAATTGCATGTTGGATGCTCCGTAGAGGTGGTCGACTTTTTGGCAAATCCTCATTAACCAATTTTCTAAACTCCTTCAATAGCTGCTGAATTTTGGTTGGATATTGAGGTGATTTACCCCTCTAATAACTCTTCAAAAGCTTAGTTACCAAAGCATACATAATTCTCATCTCACTACTTTCAGCTTTAAAATTTTCAGCGGACAAATACCCAGTGATTTTGCTGTTTGTAGGGCTTGAAGTTGCTGATTTTTTAGTCTCTTTTTTAAGAAGATATAAAGTATACCTCTTGTTCTCATTGTAGAAGGAATAAGTAGTTGGCTTCGTCTTATGATCCATATCGTGATCATATAATCAAGGTCTACCAACAAGAATATGGCCAACATCCATTGGCACATCACATAAGGCCTCATCATCCAAGTTACCTCCCGTAGTGAATTTCTCCAAACATTGAATAGTTATTGGTACCCCATGTCCTTTCTTTAGCTACTCAATCTTGTAAAGATGAGGATGTTTGCTTGTAGGAAGCTTCAATTTGTCTACTGCCTCTTTTGAAATAATATTTTCTATGCTTCCTCCACTTTACTTTTACAAACAACTCGTGTGAAAAATACTTCGCCTCTTGCAATCATTTGCTTCCTCATTTACTATTGTTGTCATCACTCTTCATACCACTAATGACTCATCTTGTGCAAGATAAACATCGATTTCTTCTATCTCCTCATCATGCTCATCATAAACAGGCTCTAACTCTTCCCCTAATTTCGCTAAGTTCACCCTTCATTGTGGGCAAGCAAAAGAAATGTGCCCCTTTTACCCACAAGCAAAACATCGAATCTGGGAATTGTTGTCCCCTTTTTTTGTATAAGAACCATAACTGTTTTGTCACCATAAGGCATTATACCCTTGCCTTTATCATTCTTTCAACATGGGTTGCACCTCTATTAGTTTTATTGGTTGTGGCAACCCCTCGATAATTTTGTTGGGATGTTTGATAACCTCGTCTTGCTTCGGAATTTCTTGCCACTGGGTGCCATATAAGGGCTTTTTAGCACCATAGCATAAAACTTGTTTTTCTAATGCTAAAGCATATTGACGAGCATCTTCAATGTTGTACAAATGAACTACTCCCATCTCATCTCTAATAGAATGATTCAAACCAGGAAGATAATGAGAAGTAATTTGTTCGTTACTCTCTGGTAATCCAACCCGAATTGATAGGTTATTGAACTTTGATGTATACTCAACAGTCGTTATTTTGCTTCAAACAAAGAAACTTTTCATATAATTCCATAATATAATCAGCAGGTAAAAATTGCTCTCGTAATTTGTTTTTCTTGTGCTCCCAAGTGTTGACTTTAAGCGTCCCTTGTCATGCATGTTGCTTTTCAACTCGCTTCCACAATTGAAGTGCGGTACTTTTCAATTTCAGCTATACAAATAACACTTTTCGATTTTCAGCCATGGGTTTCCATTCAAAGTAATTTTCCAAACTCTCTTCTCAATTTAGATAATCCTCCGCATGAAACTTTCCATGAAAATCAGTTACTTTGATCTTGATTCCTTCACCATTTAAATCAAGAATGTGTAATAATCGGCCCTCCAATCCCACTCTTGTCGCTTGATTTGCGGCTCCCTCTTTACGAAAGGGGTTCTCAATCTGAAATTCATCATCATCCTCAAGATTTTGAATCTTAAGGGGGTTGTGGTCACCTTCCGGATTCTCCATTTGGGCTTCAACTTGCATAGCCCGGGTCAAGTCATCAATATTCTCCGTATCTCAGCCAACTCAGTTTGTTGGGGCTGGTTGCCTCTAATTCACCCTTTACCTCAGCCAACCATAGTTTCCTAACTAAAATAGTGGGATTGTTTGCTCTAGGATCACCTATTTATAGTAATTAAGATAAATCTTAATCAAATAGAAGGATTAGAATTCTATTCCTAATACAAATTCTTCTCTTAATAAATAAACTTATTATACTAAAATCCGAATAAAGATAAAAAAAGAATGCCAAACTAAAAAAAATAAAGAATAAACTCCTAAGCTAATGAAAATACTAAATAAAATAGAATTCTTGATGCGCCTGTATTAGAAATGAAAAATTTTCAGTATATTCATTTTTCCATCGACAATGATTCAAGGTGGCACTCTGTTGATGCCATTGATGGAAGTTAGGGATAAAAAGAAGGAACAGGGGAGAGAAATCAGAAAGAAATTAGAAAGAAATAAGAGAGAAGAATAAGTAGGTAGGGGATCCCATTTCTATGTGCAATGGACTGAGTTCAGTGGAGAAAAATGAGGAAAAAGATCCTTATCATTTTTAGCTGCCTGAATACATTTAACACACTTACTAAGCTTAATTGTATGTAAGTTACATGTGCTTAATTGTGTTGAAATGTTGGCTGAATGCATAAAATGGTATGCACTTTCTTCTGTGGTGGTCTCAAAATTAGGTCTAAAGGCATCGCTCTGCATTATTAATGTCTGGTGCATCTCATAAGGAACAATTTGAGAGGTGCACTTTCTTTTGTGTTGGCCTTATAATTAGGGTCCCAATGCATTATGTTGCATTATGTTTTTGTTGTTAGCATGTTGATATTGTATGTTCTCTATCATCTATAGCTCCGATAGCATAACACAGAAGTACTTTTACCTCTGCATCTGTTATATCTGTTTGTACGATGTTTCTAACAATTTCAACTATATGCTCAAAATTGTCTTCCCGGCTTACAATTCTTTGTAGGTATCTATTCTGTCAATTTCAAAAGAGAATACCTATGCAAAATGCTAAACTTCGGGTTCACTGACCCGTAGAGTTACTATGTAGTCCCATTAGCATGCATGGAAATTTCCACGTGTCTTCCATCTCCCTGTGAATTGTTTTTATTTGCACAAGTTATCATCATGCTGAAAATTTTTCTCTACCCTAAACTTTTAATTGATTGGACTTCAATTTTTTACCCACTTCTGTGTGCAGGTTGGCTGGGATGAGTCAACAGCAGGTGAGAGGCAGCCAAGGGTATCATTGTGGGAGATTGAGCCTTTAACTACATTTCCAATGTATCCATCTTTGTTTCCCCTCAGACTGAAACGCCCTTGGCATCCTGGTTCCTCATCTTTGCATGGTATTGTTCTTTCTGAAGTTCAGTCTTAAGCCCCTTTCTAAAGAAATCTGGCTGGACATTTTATTTTATTTCTATGGATTTGAGATTGGTTAACCTGTCTTCTTTTGGGGTTGTGAAGTTAAGACTGTGTTGTTGCCTGAGGCAAGAGTGTTTAATGATTCTTGTTTTACAGGTGCCTTGATAAGAAGCTGAGGTAGGAATCTCTAATGTGTATAGAGAATTTTAAGTTTAAAAGCTATATCTGAAAGGAAACTTTGGGATTGTGCTATGCCATGCTTAGCTAGGGGTGCCTTGGCATATTGCATGACATTTATTGTAGTAACCCACTCAAAGCTTTAATAATAGTGCTGCTAATAGTTAGTTGGTTGTCTTCAGACCAGATCCCACCTTCCCTTATTGTTAAGCATCCTTTTGGCAATAAGCGGAGAGGCAGAACTTGTAAGACCACATTATTTCTTAGAATTAACCAATATAAAATGACACCACCTAATGCTGCGCCTGACATGTAAAATTCAATGCTAACAATTGGAACAAATGGGCCTTTGACATGTCCTGTTGAAACAGGACAACAAACATCTAACAAGACCAAGACTTTCTAGGGGATCTGATACCAGTTGAGCTTCCAACCTAAAAGGTTAAAACAAATTGGCAATAGCTTGAGAGGTCTAACTTGAATATGAAGCCTAAAACAAATGCTAAATTCTTATAATATAGGATAAGACAACTTAATTTTTAGATCTGATGGATTAGGAAGAGAACCAAACCTGATCCTGACAGGAACCAACTTGACTTGAGTGACTTTGGTCGAGGCCTGGGCCTAGTTACTTTTGTTGGGCATTCTAATTGTCACATTGATTATAGAGTAAGAAAACAAACACCCAAACCCACACCTACACACACCCTCACGTTTTCAAGGTTTTAATTCTTGATTAAACTCATATCAGGAAGTATTTGTCCTTTGAGAAAAGGTGATGTGCTAATGGATTTAGAGAGTTTTTCCGACGCTCAGCCAGTATTGCAATTCATTTGGCTGGATTATTTGGAAACACAAGTGATTGACAAAATGAAAGAAAAGTAGTATCTGCACTGTGGCATATATGGTTTTCACTGCTTACCTTAACCGTAGACAGTTTGATCATGATGCATGGGTTAATATGTTTATCACTATTGCTTTTTGTATCTGATTCTTTGGATATCTTACCATGATAATCGTCTTCATGCAGATAACCGAGATGATGTAGCTAATGGCTTAATGTGGCTAAGGGGGGGATCTGGAGACCAAGGACTACACTCTCTTAATTTTCAATCTTTCGGCTCATTTCCGTGGATGCAGCAGAGGCTAGATCTTAGTTTCCCAGGAAATGATCATACTCTGCAGTACCAAGCCATGCTGGCTCCTGGGTTGCAGAACCTAGGAAGTGGGGATCCCCTGAGACAGCAGTTGCAGCAATCTTTGCAGTATGTTCAACAGCCAGGCAGCCATAATTTACTGTTGCATCTGCAGCAGCAGCAGCAGCAACAGCAACAGCGAGCTGTTTCACAGTCAGTTCCACATAACATGCTGCAGGCACAATCCCAAATTCTATCTGAGAATTTGCCCTCAGTTCTTGGACAGGAACAAGTAGGCAATCAACTGGAGGAACAGGCTCAGCAACAGCATAACATGAATCAAAGTGATCAGCTCCAGCAGAGGCAGCCGGTTAATGTGCCTTCATCATTTCTGAAAACAGATTTTATCGAGTCAGCAAAGTTCTCAGGATCTGTTCCGGCTGCCCAGAATATGCTGGGTTCATTGTGTGGTGAAAGCAGTGCAAATCTTTTGAACTTCTCCAGAACTGGTCAGTCGATACTAGCTGAGCAGTTACCGCAGCAATCCTGGGCACCAAAGAGTACTCATTCACAGGTAAATGCCTTTGCTAGCTCAACATCACTTCCACCAGTGTTTCATGGCAAAGATGCTATAATAGAGCCAGAAATTGGTAGCTCTGATGCCCAGAATTCTGCTCTTTTTGGTGGTAACAATGATTCATATGGCCTTCTACTCCCCACCACTATGCCTGGTTTTGCTACATCATCAAGTGAAGCTGATGTGCCCTCAATCCCATTAGGGGATCCGTCATTCCAGAATCCTCTGTTTGGTTGCATGCAAGACTCTTCAGAGCTGCAGAGCACAGGGCAAGTTGACCCACCGACTCCAACTCGAACATTTGTCAAGGTATATGTGCTGCTGTTTATAAAGGTTAATTTTGTTTTCATCATAGCTTGCTAAAGATTAAAGTGATGTTGATTCTATTTTTGTTTTTGTAGGTTTATAAATCAGGGTCGGTAGGACGCTCATTAGACATCTCCCGGTTCAGCAGCTACCATGAGCTGCGAGAGGAGCTGGCGCAGATGTTTGGAATTGAGGGGAAGTTGGAAGACCCTCTTAGATCAGGCTGGCAGCTTGTATTTGTCGACAGGGAGAATGATATACTTCTCCTTGGAGACGACCCTTGGGAGTAAGTACTTTAGAGTCTTCTCTTCTGTGTCCAAACCCCTTAAAACGTGTTTTTTATATTGTCCTTAATGAGTTTTGACCTCCTTTTCCCCTGTGCATTCATTTTTATTTATTTCCTCCTCGAATGCCCACCCATCCAGCACAGCATTCTTTTCTGACTTATGCTCATTTTTGACATATTTTGAAGCATTGCTGCCCAGTACAACAATATTGGTCTTATTTTCATCTTGTAAGAGTTTGTAGGATTTAGCTGTTATACAAGACTCTCAATGCACTTCCCTTCATTCTGCTTGAATCTTTTGAGTGACATCTTTATCAGTTTTCCCATAGATTTAGATTACTCTCTTTTTGGTACGCCTTTTTATATTTTCACACTTCTAATTGATCTTCCATTCTCATTGTTGCTTGTAGTGAAGTTGCATTTCAAAGCTTTGTTTTAGATTGATCAAGTAGAAACTCTACACTCCAAATCTCAAAGCTGATTCTTGGTGTAAACTTATTGGATTGGAAAAATACTATTGTCTCTTTGTGACTCCTCAAGCTACTATTTCATTATATATATTTTTTACACTATGGAAATAAGCAATGGGCTTCTTTCTTCTTTAAGACCCTCTGAAAAAGAAATAAAATCTTTTAGAAAAACGAAAAAACCTGACAGACGTGAATGAAGAGAGGTTACTGGATCACGAGGTTGAATCACATGATCGAGATCAAACTGTGAGAATTTTGCATTTCGGAAACATAGCTTTAGGTTTAAGCAGTTACAATAATTTCCTTTTCTTTCTTAACCAAGTCACCGTATATTAGTACTTTCATTGATTGTTTTTGGCATTTCGCATTTTGATGATATTTAATTGATAGTCATTTTGGCATTTAAGCCTATGAAGTGTGGTTAATTTTTGTTTGTATAACGAACCATGCAGCGCATTTGTGAATAATGTTTGGTACATAAAGATACTTTCACCAGAGGATGTGCAGAAGATGGGGGAGCAACGGGTGGAGCCGTTTAGCCCAACCCCAGGTCAAAGGATGAATAGCAGTGGCACTGGTGCTCGAGACCGTGTCTCTGGACTATCATCTGTTGGTTCACTCGAATACTGAGCCTGCATCTGCATGTATGAAGGTGCAACAAATTCCAATGAATTTTCTGCTATTGTGTTTCTCCCTTTAGTAGTCTGAGTGCTACATGAGACTTGTTTTGCCGAGACTAGTTATCCCCTTGGCTTTAGAATACGTGTAACTAAGTTCACACCCTAGGTTAGGGAATTAATTTATCTCCAACATTTGTTGCAAATCAATACATGTCCGTAGACTTTAAGCAATATATGGTACTGTTATTGTGCAATTACGGCTTCTCCTTTCCTTTCTTATTTCTCAATAAAAAACTTGTTTTTCTTACATTGCTTTCTTGCTATTACCAATGAAAATTAAGCAGTACTTCCTAGGAGTGCAATGAGTGTTTTAAAGGGATCATTGCAAGTTCCAAAACGTGTACTGGCCTAAAGCAAAATGAAAAATCCCACGTATACTACATTCTCGAAGTAATAAAACTTCCATGTGCTTTCAGGATAAGGATTGTACACTCACATTCCTTACAATGTGTTTAATAGAGATACATTGTGGTGTTTATTTTGAAAAATTAATGCAATTTCGTGTTGTAATGACGTTTATTTGGAAAAATCAACGCAATTTCGTATCATAATTTACTTTGCACAATTATCATATTTGATTTGATATTTTTACTCTTCATTTAAAAAATTGATTGAAAATCTTTTTCAACATAACTTATACTTCTTGATTTGACATTTTCGGGTATTGTCAAATAGATAGATGAAATCTTATATAGTGGATCAATATACTAATTTTTTATAAATTTACATATAGTAAAAATAAATATAATCAAGTATAACATTTACAATACATATAGGAAAATAGACAAATCAATCAAAAAATTCCAAAACTTAATTTTTATCACTTTAAAAATTTTAAAAAATAAGAAATAATTTTAAATTTTTAAAATAAATCTATAAATTAAATTTGAAAAATATAAAAACGATTTTTCATTATTAGAAATTCTAATTTTTTTAAAAAACTTAAAAATAATTTTTAATTGTTTAAAAAATTCTAGAACAATAAAATATGGAAATAATTTTTATTTTTAAGAAATTATAAAAGATTAGAAAATTCATTAAATAAAAAATATATTTAGAATTTTTGAAAAAATAGAAAATACTCTTTTTTATGCTTATAATTTTTAAAATTATAAAAATGATTTCCTCTATAATTTTAATAAACTTTTAAAAATAAAAATAATTTTTTTTCAAAAAATCTCCTTTTGAGTTTTTTTTTTCAAAAAAAATTCTTTCCATTNCTTTTTTATGCTTATAATTTTTAAAATTATAAAAATGATTTCCTCTATAAATTTTAATAAACTTTTAAAAATAAAAATAATTTTTTTCAAAAAATCTCCTTTTGAGTTTTTTTTTTTCAAAAAAAGAATTCTTTCCATTTTTAATTTTTTAGAAGAATTTTATAATAATAATAATAATAATATATTTAAAAATTCTCAAAATTACTAACAAATAAAAAATTATTTTCTAGTTAATACTAATGTGGACTTGCCTTGTCCGATGGTTGGTTATGGGTTGGGAGAATGTTGGCTCTATTTCATAGGAATAATTTATTTTATGAAGTTTGATAGTCAAATTTCTATATGTTTCTTTTTTGCTTATGCCATATCTAAACTAAATTTGTGCTATAATAAATAAAATAAAATATATGAGATTATAATATTTTGAGATTATAATAAGAAATGAAAAAAAATATATTAGATTGTAATAAAAAATGAAAATAAAATATATGAGATTAAAATTTTTTTTAATAGATGATATCATATAAAAATTTAAGAGAATTAGATAAAGAAGTTGGAGAGAGAAGCTCTGAGTGAAAATAAAGTTGTTTTGAAAAAAGTCTCTCAAATGAATTGTGAAGGCTTTATATATAGTATTAGAAATGACGGTTACTTAAGAATAGATTTTAATGCACGTAATGAATAGCGACTTTAATATTGGATAACTATTATTGAGTTTTTAATGTTGAGTAACGATTAGAAATCTATTATCTGACTATTAAAATAATAAATTTTATGATCGTTACTAATATAATGAGATTTATTCTTGAGTCAAGTTTAAATGGAAGAGGTATACAGGAAAAACTATGCAAGAACAATTTAAGGGACAAGGGGAGTACATGAATGGGTATAAGAGAAGAATATAAGATGGAGAAACATTTGTAGTTAAAGAAAAGGTTAAGAGAATACCTCTTAACTACCTCTATATCTGAACCACTAAGCCAAACTCTCCAAAACATCCCAAGATGAAAGTAATCTGCGAACCTTGTCACTTATTCGAGGTTGCTTTTGCTGGGATTCAATCTTATGCTTAAACATGAAATTAATCATGAAATTAAAAATATAACGCAGTGAAAAAAAAATGTATTTAATCAAAGAAACAACTGAAACCCTCAAGATTAATGTTTGTGTTTTTCATGCAATTTTCAAACAAATTATAAACACTCATAGGTTTAAGTATTATGTACCTTACTTTAGATATCGTAATCAAGAGCTAATTAAATCCAAAAATGCTTGTGATGAAGCAAGTAACTTGAAAAGAGAATAAGACAGTATGAAATCTTTGCTTCTCCATCTTTATGATTTGTCAAATCTTCAGCAACCCAAGTGTTTGACCTTTGATAGTAATCCATACAGTGATTAAATAAGACCTTCTTAAAGGTAAGATTTTGTTTGTGCTAGTAAGTTTTATTTCTAAACAAAAAGACTTATTTCTATCAAACAAAGAAAACTATTTTTCTTTTCTTATTTTTATGAAACGGTTAAGAAATGGCTGAAGGCTTAGAGTTTTAGTTGGTTAATACAACATATTTATATAGCCAAACTAAGTTGTAACCCTAGGTCCAACATTTGTATCTTTATTCAATCAAGTCCTTGTGAACTTAATTAATTTTTCAATTTTATAATGATTTATTTCAATTAAGTCCAACTTAATTGGTTATCTTTATTTAATCTTAATCATGTCACTTAATGTGTGTGACCCATTAGGCTTCTAACATATTGGTAGTAAGTATAAATCATAACACATATCAATTTTATAATTGATTTATATTTATAGATCATGAATGGTATCTAGCAACACATCATGACCACCAAAATATTAGAGAGTAAATTAAAGAATTTGACAAAGTCTTTCAGTGATAAGCCTCTTAGTGTAATATGATCATTTCATCAAATATGCTAGATATGTCATTAAGCATGGCTTAGTGTCTACTTATGACATTCCATATTAATTCTCATAATTCATGACTAAGAAACTAACTTTCCTCAAATTCATCTTACTTTGGCCAGAGACTTTACAAGTTAATCTACAATTGAGAACAACAGAGATACATCCTTTCATATCACTTGAGGTGATAAATCCTTTTCTAAGCACTCATCCACCAAAAACACCATGTTTAGGCATTTGGTCTCTTTTAGATCCATAGAGGTGAAATTAAAGTATGTCATTCCTCATACATAATGACTTGGTGTCTCAAGTCTGAGTACTAGTTGCACGACTATCACATGAGAACATATTCTATTGGCACTTGAATGAAACACCAAATGGAGTTCTCATAGTGGGTCATGTTCAGTAAACTTGTTCTTTAACAAACACCAACATGTTATCTTCAAGTATCCCATATACTTCAATCTATGAGATCGTGTCACGACCTAGTACTCCTATCGAGCTAGTGACAACTGCCGTGACGTCCCGGTAGACATTCGTTATTCGGAGTGCTAACTGGAACCCCGCAAGGCTTTAGTACCATTTTTTCATCTCACCTGTGAGTAATCATCGCCAAACCTCATTTTAAAAAAATTTTAAGTTTTTTCCCTTTCAAAACCGTGAAAAAATAATTTTCACCTCATAGGGGCGTTTTCGTCATTTTTCCTCAAAATTTTCTGAACCTAACTAAAGATGTAGTAGATGAGTGGAAAACACATATTTCATGATTTAAAATAAATTTGGGTGTCTAAAACATTTATTAAAAATGATATTGCAACTATTTAAATAAAATAAAAATATTCAATAAAATATT